>NC_088863.1:65470069-65553867 GCF_032884065.1 Artemia franciscana | reverse complement strand
GCTGCACCACCAGAGCCATTGAAGACTTTCCTTACTGGAACTACGTCAGAATCTAAGCGTTTTTTGTCAAAATCAGACAATACAACTCATATTTCCAAATGACGTCGTTTGGAGCCCAAATCGAAAATCCAGATCAATTTATGTCTACTTTCAAAGTAAAAGGGCAAATTTATCATAAAGCAGGGTCCCTTCTACCATTCTCAGGCGAGAATCATAAATTTTTTACAATTGTACTTCATCAGTGATAGAAATTCTGAATTGAATGCACGTCGCGAAATTTCTCCAACGTTGAAAGGACAATCGTTTCCCAATTGCAACATCTTTTCCACGAAAATAATAATTTAGTGCGTCTGTTCAAAACAGCCATCGATTTGATGCCTACTGATACTCATAAAATTGTTATTTCCGCTGACAAAACGCCTCCTGGCCAACATGTGCGTAGATACAATGCTCCGACTATCGACGAAGTGGCAATCGTTATGGTCGGTGATCAGTTTTTACCTCGAGATATTATTCTACATAAGCGAAACGCTCAGTTGTTAAGAATTGCTGAAACTCATCGATGCTACGATGCCCTACAATATCCTGTCATTTTTTGGGATGGAGCCGACGGCTATCACATTAATATTAAATTGATGAATCCAGCCACTAACAAAGAAATGAATAAGAAATGCAGTGCAATGCATTATTATTCCTATAGACTAATGATTCGGCAGGATGAAGAAAATTATATTTTAAAATAACGTGAATTGTTTCACCAATTTATCGTGGATATGTATGCTAAAATTGAATCAGAACGTTTGCTATATATCCGCCTGAATCAGACAAGCTCCGCTCTGAACAATACATTCATTTGCGATATGCAGTTATAAATGACGGTAATACCACAAACGTTGGAAGATTAACAATTTTACCTTCGTCATATGCTGGCAGTCCCCGTCATATGCATGAATATGCTCAAGATGCTATTGCGTATGTTCGTCTCTTTGGTCGTCCAGATTAATTTATTACATTTACATGTAATCAATATGGGACGAGATACTGCAGCTTTTACTTCAAGGACAATCGGCGGTTCATAGGCATGTTATTACGGCACGTGTCTTCCGGCAAAAGTTGAAATCACTGATAAACTACCTTGTAAAACATGAAGTGTTTGGGTCAGTGCGATGCTGGATGTACTCAGTGGATTGGCAAAAACGAGGTTTGCCACACGCACATATACTAATCTGGCTACATAAAAAAATTACTTCAAACGAAATTGATGATTTGATTTCCGCTGAAATACCTGATAAAAATGTCGATAAGGGGTTACATGATATTATTGTAAAAAATATGATACATGGACCTTGCGGTGCACTGAACGAAAATTTACCATGCATGGCCAAAGGAAGGTGCACAAAGCAATATCCTCGACTTTTAGTACCCAAAACAATTACTGGCAATGATGGTTACCCACAATATAGAAGAAGATCTACTGAAGATGGCGGTAAAACAGCAATGATAAAGAAGCGTAACGGTACCACCATCGAAGTAGATAACCAGTGGGTTGTTCCATATTCCCCATTATTATCAAAAACATTTAATGCACACATAAACGTTGAATACTGTAACTCCGTAAAGGCAATCAAATACATATGTAAATACGTCAACAAAGGCAGTGACATGGCAGTTTTTGGCTTGCAGTCCGAAATCAAAGATTTCGATGAAATCGTAGAATATCAGGCTGAAAGATACATAAGCAGTAATGATGCTGTTTGGCGAATTCTTTCATTTCCGATACATGAACGTAGTCCAGCTGTTGTTCACTTAGCGGTACATTTACAGAATGGTCAACGTGTTTATTTCACGGAAACCAACGTGCAACAAAGAGTCCTGAATCCACCGGATACAACATTAACAGCTTTTTATTCGCTTTGCCAAAATGATTCTTTTGCAAAAAAACTGCTGTATACTGAAGTGCCTTCGTATTACACGTGGAATACTAAAAATAAAGTATTTGAACGTCGAAAACAGGGTAAGTCAGTCGACGGCCAACCTACCATCTTCAAAGATACCACGATAGGAAGACTCTACACCGTTCACCCCAATCAACATGAATGCTTCTTTCTACGCCTTCTTTTGGTGAATGTACCCGGTCTGACATCCTTTGAGTATTTGAGGACTGTAAATGGTACTATACATGACACTTACCGTAGTGCATGCCAAGCTCTGAATTTATTGGAGAATGACCAACACTGGGATAACTGCATCAATGACGCGTGCGAAACGTCAACCCCAAGTCAAATTCGTGCATTGTTTGGCATCATTTTAACAACTTGCTCTCCATCAGCTCCTACAGAGTTATGGGAAAAATATAAGTCAAAAATACAAACCTCTTCAGGATTTGGGAATGCCTTCACCTAACCGTATCGCTGCTGTTTCGACATGTGTAGAATTGCATCGTGAACAAAGTTAAAGTACGAGTGATCTATTGTCGTATGTACAAAATAACATTTCCAAGTTAACGTCGGAACAAAAAGACAATTATGATACGATAATGCATTGTGTCGATAACAACGTTGGAGAAATTTTCTTTTTGGATGCGCCAGGAGGTACTGGTAAAACGTTTGTGATAAAACTGATTCTGGCATCAATTCGATCTAAAAATGATATAGCGTTGGCAATTGCGTCGTCCGGAATAGCCGCAACATTGCTGCCTGGTGGAAGAACTGCTCATTCCGCTTTGAAATTGCCTCTGAACTTGCATTCTACAGAAACTCCCACGTGCAATATCCAAATGAAGCGGTTAATTATCCATCTGAATTTTTAAATTCCTAGATCCTTCAGGGTGTCCACCACACCTGCTACAACTAAAAATAGGCGTACCAATAATACTTTTAAGAAATATCAACCCACCAAAGCTTTCCAATGGCACGCGACTTGCCGTAAAAAAAAAAACAATGGAAAACCAATAGATGCCACAATCTTGACAGGGCCTTATGAGGGTGAGGCTGTTCTTATTCCTCGCATTCCATGATTCCAACGGATCTGCTTTTTCAATTTAAAAGATTGCAATTCCCAATTCGATTAGCATTTGCAACCACCATCAACAAAGCTCAAGGGCAATCACTAGAAAAATGCAGTACAGATCTTAATACAGATTGCTTTACCAATGTACAATTGTATGTTGCATCTTTGAGGGTCGGTAAACCTGACAATCTATTTATACGCACATACAATGGGACAGCGAAGACTGTTGTATATTCACAAGTTTTACGTAGTTAATTTGTATTGTATCTATCTATCTATCTATCTATATAAAAACGAGTTGTGTGTATGCATGTTTGTTTGTTTGTAAAAAGAGCGTTTGCATATGACGTCATTATTAGTACATACGGCTTTGTATATGGACAGACAATGGGAAAGCCAAGAATGTTGTATATTCGCAATTTTTACGTAGTTTGAAACACATATATAAATCTATCTATATTCACAGGTGGGACACAGGGACACAACTACAATGGCGCGTAACTAATATGGCGCGTAACTAATATGGCGCGTAACGAGTTACGCGCGCGGGGGGGCTTGGGGGGGTGCGAAGCGCCCCACCAACTAGGTGTTGGGGTGGCGCGAAGCGCCACCCCAACAGCTAGTATATATATATATATATATATATATATATATATATATATATATATATATATATATATATATATATATATATCTATATATATAAAAATAAGTTGTCTGTCTGTGGATGGATGGATGGATGGATGGATGGATGTGTCAGGTGACGTCACCTGAAAAAACTGGATTAGGTGACGTCAAAACTGAAAAAACTAAAAAAAGGCAAAAACTACAAAAAAAACTAAAAACTAATAAAAAAAATAAAAAAGCTAAAAAACTAAAAAAACTATAAAGGTAAAAACCAATAAAAAACTAAAAAAAAAACTGAAAAAACTAAAAAAAGGCAAAAACTACAAAAAAAAAACTAAAAACTAATAAAAAAAGTAAAAAAGCTAAAAAACTAAAAAAACTATAAAAACTAAAAAAAGGTAAAAAACTAAAAAAAATAAAAAATAAAAAAAAACTAAAAAAAAGGAAAAAACTGAAAAATAAGCTAAAATAAAGGTAAAAACCAATAAAAAACTAAAAAAAAAGGAAAAAACTAATAAATGACGACACTCAAAGAGAAAGCGACCAGGACAAAAGGAATGTTCGATTAGCAATCAACAAAGCACCGGGACACAGGGAGTATAAATGACGACCAGGACACAAGTAAAAAAAAAATTAACAAAACTAAAAAGAAGGTAAAAACTACAAAAAAACTAAAAAGAAAAAAAAACTAAAAACTAATAAAAAAACTAAAAAATCTAAAAATCTAAATAAACTAAAAAAGAAAAAAAAAGGAAAAAAATAAAGGAGAAAAACAAAACTAAAAAACGAATGTATATACAGACCGGTACACCGGGATACAAATGACGACCGGGACACAGGGAATATAAATAACGACCGGGAAAAAAAAAAAGGAAAAAAATAAAGGAGAAAAACAAAACTAAAAAACGAATGTATATACAGACCGGGACACCGGGATACAAATGATGACCGGGACCCGGGACACAGGGAATATAAATGACGACCGGGACACAGGGACACAACTACAACGGGGACACCGGG
The DNA here is from genome assembly GCF_032884065.1 of Artemia franciscana. Classification (NCBI taxonomy): domain Eukaryota; kingdom Metazoa; phylum Arthropoda; class Branchiopoda; order Anostraca; family Artemiidae; genus Artemia; species Artemia franciscana. The sequence goes on along the minus strand of NC_088863.1, from coordinate 65,549,211 downwards.
GGAAACAGGGGGATGTAAATGACGACCGGGACACCGGGACAGGGAATGGTCGATTAGCAATCACCATCAACAAAGCTCAAGGGCAATCATTAGAATCATGAGGTATAGATCTGAATACAGATTGTTTTCCCATGGACCATTATATGTTGCATGTTCAAGAGTCGGTAAACCTGACAATCTATTTATATGCAAAGACAATGGGACAGCAAAGAATGTTGTATATTCGCAAGTTTTACGTAGTTAAAACCATATATATATATATATATCTATATTCACAGGTGGGACATAGGGACACAACTACAATGGCGCGTAACTATTATGGCGCGTAACGACTTACGCGCGCGGGGGGGCTTGGGGGGGGCGCGAAGCGCCCCCACCAACTAGGTGTTGGGGTGGCGCGAAGCGCCACCCCAACAGCTAGTATATATATATATATATGTAAATATATATATATATATATATATATATATATATATATATATATATATATATATATATATATATATGTATATATATATATATATATCATGAAAAGAGAAATCACCAATGCTACAGCACAAACACAAAAAAAAAAAAAAAAAAAAAAAAAAAAAAAAAAAAAAAAAAGAGACAGAAGGAGAAAAGGAAGACTGTTTTCCTAAATTAGTGATTAATATAGACCAGCACTTGAATGAGGCCTTAACCCTACTCATCCATACAATCACATAGGTCAAACAGTATAGCCACACACAATCAACCATAAAGAATAATCCATGGACAGGCAGTCATGTCGTCAATAAGTATAAGTCGTCATTTACCGAACAATAGAAAAAATAATATAGACAAATAATTCAGAGGCAACACCCAACATAAGGGCTCATCAGGAGAATACACTGGTCTATATAGGGTTTCGCCACTCTAAATTCTCTACCCAGCACAGTGTTGTGGCTACCACAGAATATTCATGGCATCCCCGCGTCAGGTATCACCCCCAAAATACATGCCTATGAAAAAAAAAAAAAAAAACAGCAAATGTAAAACAACCAAGTAAAACCAAAACAAGCTTATCTTGTTAATATATCCCTCCCTTTTAGCAACAATAGGTAAACTAAATATTATAAATTTTACCAAATCACAAATATTAACACATTGCAAAAAACCTGAATGAACTAAACAATTATAGAATTCATCTTTACCATGTGGCTAATTTTTTAAAGAATCCGCTCAATTAGAAACACAATTCAAAATAAATGGCGCTGTGACAACATTTCTCGAACCTCCAAAATTAGTTAAAAGTTTCTTTAAGTATTTCTAGATAATTCTTTTGATATTTATTTAAAAGTTCGTTATAATGAAAACTAAATTTTTTAAATTGCCAAGTTAATTTATTTGCAGAAAAACCTCTTGATATCAATTTTTGGCTTAAGATTTTACATCTATTTTTAAAATCAATATAATTACTACAAATCCTTGCATAACGAAGTAACTGTGAGAAAAACGCTGAATATGTGATATTTGAGTGTATATTACTTTCAGGGAATGGGAAACTAATCACTTCAAAATCAAAATCATCCATTTTATTATACATTTTAAAACTTAATTTATTATTATCACAAATATTAATATTTAAATCTAAGAAATGATCTTCATGATCAGCGCCATGACTAGGCTCAAGAATAAGCTCTGATGGATATATATTTTTAGAAATATCAATGAAATCCTTACAATTTAAGACCAAAATATCATCTAAATATCTTTTATTATTTGAAAAAGCATGTTTTAAATTAATTGGATTATTCTTATCCATCATATATTTATATTCTAGTTGACTTAAAAACAAGTCAGCTATAAATGGGCTGGCATTCCCCCCCATGGGAATTCCCATAATTTGCTTGTATATATACATATTTGCTTGTATATATATATATACATATATATATATATATATATATTATATATATATATATATATATATATATATATATATATATATATATATATATATATATATATATATATATATATATATATATATATATATATATATATATATATATATATATATATAGTTTTCAGTCCAGGACCAATAAAGCTATTATGTAAACATCAAAAATATTTATGTTGTCTGAGCAATAAATTTTAGTTTTTATTTCAAAATAGAAAATTACCTGAATATTTTAGAATGCTAAGTTGGTGACGCGGTATGTTCCAGGTACTAGGTTCGAGAGATTCAAGGTTCGAACCTTAAATACAAAAGAAGAAAAAAACTAAAAAAGGTAAAAACTACAAAAAAACTAAATAGGAAAAAAACTAAAAAAAGCTAGAATACTAAAAAAAACTAATAAAAGTTAAAAAACTAAAAACTGAAAAAGAAAAAAAAACTAAAAAAACGTAAAAACTACAAAACTAAAACCTAAAAAAAATCTAAAAAAAAAGGTAAAAACGAAAAAAAACTAAATAGGAAAAAAACTAAAAAAAGCTAGAAAACTAAAAAAAACTAATAAAAGTTAAAAAACTAAAAACTAAAAAGAAAAAAAAACTAAAAAACGTAAAAACTACAAAACTAAAACCTAAAAAAAATCTAAAAAAAAGGTAAAAACGAAAAAAAAACTAAAACGAAAGAAAAACTAAAAACTAATAAAAAAAACTAAAAAAAACTAAAAACTGAAAAAGAAAAAAGACTAAAAAGAAAAAAGAAAAAAACTAAAAAAGCTAAAAAAGGGTAAAAACCGATAATAAAACTAAAAGACACAAGGACACAACTACAATGGCGAGTAACTAATATTGGTAGAGCGTTATGTTTCAGGTTGTAGATCTGAAAGGTTCAACCCTGAATACAAAAGAAGAAAAAAAACTAAAAAAGGTAAAAACTACAAAAAAAACTAAAAAAAAAGAAAGAAAAACTAAAAACAAAAAAATTATTTCATAAACCAATTCAAAAACGAATGTATTCAAACCCGAGTAGCTGAGTCGGTAACGCGTTATGTTCCAGGTTCTAGGTCTAAGAAACTACAAAAAAAATAAAAAGAAAAAACTAAAAAAACTAAAAAAAACTAAAACAAGGTAAAACAAGGTAAACTACAAAAAAAACTAAAAAGAAAAAAACCTAAAAACCAAAAAAAAAATTTTAAAAAAAAAACTAAAAAAGAAAAAAAGGAAAAAAAGGAAAAAACAGGAACCCCCATTCAGGGGGATATCTAAATGACGACAGGGGCACAGGGAATGTTCGATTACCAATCACCATCAACTCACCATCAAAGCTCAAGGGCAATCATTAGAATCATGAGGTATAACTAAAAAAAACTAAAAAAACTGGTAAAAAACTAAAAACTAAAAAAAAGACCAATTCAAAAACTAATGTATATACAGACTGGGACACCGGGACACAGGGAATATAAATGACGACCGAGACATTCAAAGAGAGATTACAGACTGGGACACCGGGACACAAATGACGACCGGGACACAGGGAAGAAAAAAGAAAAAAAAACTAAAAAAAAAGTAAAAACCAAAAAAAACTAAAAAGAATATAAATGACGACCGGGACACAGGGACACAACTACAACGGGGGACGCCGGGGGGCACAGGGGGATATATAAATGACGACGGGGACATAGGGAGTGTTCGGTTAGCAATCACCATCACCAAAGCTCAAGGGCAATCATTAGAATCTTGAGGTATAAATCTGAATACGGATTGTTTTGCCCATTGAGAATTATATGTTGCATGTTCAAGAGTCGGTAAACCTGACAATCTATTTATATGCACAGACAATGGGACAGCAAAGAATGTCGTTTATTCGTAAGTTTTACGTAGTTAAAAACATATATATATATATATATATATATATATATATATATATATATATATATATATATATATATATATATATATATATATATATATATATATATATATATATATATATATATATATATATATATACTAGCTGTTGGGGTGGCACTTCGCGCCACCCCAACACCTAGTTGGTGGGGCGGTTCACCCCCCCCAAGCCCCCCCGCGCGCGTAAGTCGTTATGCGCCATATTAGTTACGCGCCATTGTAGTTGTGTCCCTGTGTCCCACCTGTGAATATAGATAGATTTATATATGTGTTTCAAACTACGTAAAAATTGCGAATATACAACATTCTTGGCTTTCCCATTGTCTGTCCATATACAAAGCCGTATATACTAATAATGACGTCATATGCAAACGCTCTTTTTACAAACAAACAAACATGCATACACATAACTCGTTTTGATATAGATAGATAGATAGATAGATACAATACAAATTAACTACGTAAAACTTGTGAATATACAACAGTCTTCGCTGTCCCATTGTCTGTGCGTATAAATAGATTGTCAGGTTTACCGACCCTCAAAGATGCAACATACAATTGTACATTGGTAAAGCAATCTGTATTAAGATCTATACCCGATTTTTCTAGTGATTGCCCTTGAGCTTTGTTGATGGTGGTTGCAAATGCTAATCGAATTGGTAATTGCAATTTTTCAAATTGAAAAAGCAGATCCGTTGGAATCATGGGAATGCGAGGAATAAGAACAGCCTCACCCTCATAAGGCCCTGTCAAGATTATGGCCTCTATTAGGTTTTCCATTGTTTTTTTTACGGCAAGTCGCGTGCCATTGCAAAGCTTTGGTGGGTTGATATTTCTTAAAAGTATTATTGGTACGCCTATTTTTAGTTGTAGCACGTGTGGTGGAAACCCTGAAGGATCTATGGAATTTAAAAATTCAGATGGATAATTAACCGCTTCATTTGGTTCCAAAATACAAATTAACTGCGTAAAACTTGCGAATATACAACATTCTTCGCTGTCCAATTGTCGCTGCATATAAATAGATTGTCAGGTTTACCGACCCTCGAACATGCAACGTACAATTGTCCATGGGAAAAACAATCAGTATTAAGATCTATACCACATTTTTCTAATGATTGACCTTGAGCTTTGTTAATGGTGATTGCAAATGCTATCGAATTGGGAATTGCAATCTTTTAAATTGAAAAGGCAGATCCGTTGGAATCATGGGAATGCGAGGAATAAGAACAGCCTCACCCTCAAAAGGCCCTGTCAAGATTGTGGCCTCTATTAGGTTTTCCATTGTTTTTTTTACGGAAAGTCGAGTGCCATTGCAAAGCTTTGGTGGGTTTATATTTCTTAAAAGTATTATTGGTACGCCTATTTTTAGTTGTAGCACGTGTGGTGGAAACCCTGAAAGATCTATGGAATTTAAAAATTCAGATGGATAATTAACCGCTTCGTTTGGTTCCAAAACTGTGTCGACTGACTTGTAAAGGACTGCCTGGTCTCGAATCTTGGTCAAAACAATATTGTTGATTTCGTGGACGTCTATATTTTTGGTGCGAGAATCGCTCTTTCACTTAGCCATTTATTATTTTTATAATTTTTTAGAATAATCGGAAATACTTTTTTCAATCAATTCATTTTTGGACGTCACTAAATTACAGAAATCAGCAGGTAGTTGTATACGTCCTGAAATTGAGTCTACTGGGAGCTTTCCGTTCCCCATTGCCAGCAATTGATCTGAAAATGTTTGACCAGAGTCATCGTTTTGCAATCGGACACGCATATTTGTAGTTAATTTTAATGTTTTTACGTGTGCCCATAAATTAGAATTTTTTAGGCAAGCATTCATTTCGTCTACAGGAGTTGATCTAGGTATTATAGGTAATGTTTGCCTGAAATCTCCCGCAAGCAATATTAAGGTGCTGCCAAAGGGTTTCGACTTCCCTCGCAAATCTTTCAAGCATTGATCCAGAGCCTCGAGCGATTTTTTGTGTGCCATTGTGCACTCATCCCAAATAATAAGTTTGCATTGCTGCAATACTTTACCCATCCCAGATGATTTGGAAATATTGCACGTGGGAGTTTCTGTAGAATGCAAGTTCAGAGGCAATTTCAAAGCGGAATGAGCAGTTCTTCCACAAGGCAGCAATGTTGCGGCTATTCCGGACGACGCAATTGCCAACGCTATATCATTTTTTGATCGAATTGATGCCAGAATCAGTTTTATCACAAACGTTTTACCAGTACCTCCTGGCGCATCCAAAAAGAAAATTTCTCCAACGTTGTTATGGACACAATGCATTATCGTATCATAAATGTCTTTTTGTTCCGACGTTAACTTGGAAATGGTATTTTGTACATACGACAATAGATCACTCGTACTGTAACTTTGTTCACGATCCAATTCTACGCATGTCGAAACAGCAGCGATACGGTTAGGTGAAGGCATTCCCAAATCCTGAAGAGGTTTGTTTGCCATACTTACGCACAAATCTTCTATAACAACTAAAGTGTAGTTATAAATTTCTGATGTAAAATCAAAAGCCATATCTGACGTCTCTAACTGTTTTCGATGGAGTATATCTTCGGACATTTTTGACTTATATTTTTCCCATAACTCTGTAGGAGCTGATGGAGAGCAAGTTGTTAAAATGATGCCAAACAATGCACGAATTTGACTTGGGGTTGACGTTTCGCACGCGTCATTGATGCAGTTATCCCAGTGTTGGTCATTCTCCAATAAATTCATAGCTTGGCATGCACTACGGTAAGTGTCATGTATAGTACCATTTACAGTCCTCAAATACTCAAAGGATGTCGGACCGGGTACATTCACCAAAAGCAGGCGTAGAAAGAAGCATTCATGTTGATTGGGGTGAACGGTGTAGAGTCTTCCTATCGTGGTATCTTTGAAGATGGTAGGTTGGCCGTCGACTGACTTACCCTGTTTTCGACGTTCAAATACTTTATTTTTAATATTCCACGTGTAATACGAAGGCACTTCAGTATACAGCAGTTTTTTTTGCAAAAGAATCATTTTTGCAAAGCGAAAAAAAAGCTGTTAATGTTGTATCCGGTGGATTCAGGACTCTTTGTTGCACGTTGGTTTCCGTGAAATAAACACGTTGACCATTCTGTAAATGTACCGCTAAGTGAACAACAGCTGGACTACGTTCATGTATCGGAAATGAAAGAATTCGCCAAACAGCTTCATTACTGCTTATGTATCTTCCAGCCTGATATTCTACGATTTCATCGAAATCTTTGATTTCGGGCTGCAAGCCAAAAACTGCCATGTCACTGCCTTTGTTGACGTATTTACATATGTATTTGATTGCCTTTACGGAGTTACAGTATTCAACGTTTATGTGTGCATTAAATGTTTTTGATAATAATGGGGAATACGGAACAACCCACTGGTTATCTACTTCGATGGTGGTACCGTTACGCTTCTTTATTATTGCTGTTTTACCGCCATCTTCAGTAGATCTTCTTCTATATTGTGGGTAACCATCATTGCCAGTAATTGTGTTTGATACTAAAAGTCGAGGATATTGCTTTGTGCACCTTCCTTTGGCCATTGCATGGTGAATTTTCGTTCAGTGCACCGCAAGGTCCATGTATCATATTTTTTACAATAATATCATGTAACCCCTTATCGACATTTTTATCAGGTATTTCAGCGGAAATCACATCATCAATTTCGTTCGAAGTAATTTTTTTATGTAGCCAGATTAGTATATGTGCGTGTGGCAAACCTCGTTTTTGCCATTCCACTGAGTACATCCAGCATCGCACTGACCCAAACACTTCATGTTTTACAATGTAGTTTATCAGTGATTTCAACTTTTGCCGGAAGACACGGGCCGTAATGTCATGCCTATGAACCGCCGATTGTCCTTGAAGTAAAAGCTGCAGTATCTCGTCCCAAGATTGATTACATGTAAATGTAATAAATAAATCTGGACGACCATAGAGACGAACATACGCAATAGCATCTTGAGCATATTCATGCATATGACGGGGACTGCCAGCATATGACGAAGGTAAAATTGTTAATCTTCCAACGTTTGTGGGATTACCGTCATTTATAACTGCATCTCGCAAATGAATGTATTGTTCAGAGCGGAGCTTGATCTGATTGAGGCGGATATATAGCAAACGTTCTGATTCAATTTTAGCATACATATCAACGACGAATTGGTGAAACAATTCACGACATTTTAAAATATAATTTTCTTCATCCTGCCGAATCATTAGTCTATAGGAATAATAATGCATTGCACTGCATTTCTTATTCATTTCTTTGTTAGTGGCTGGATTCATCAATTTAATATTAAAGTGATAGCCGTTGGCTCCATCCCAAAAAATGATAGGATATTGTAGGGCATCGTAGCATCGATGAGTTTCAGCAATTCTTAACAACTGACCGTTTCGATTATGAAGAATAATATCTCGAGGTAAAAACTGATAACTTTCAGGTTGCTCTGATTCCTCGGCACGATTTCTTTTCTTACTTTCTCTATCAGCAGCAAGCCTGCTTCCGCGTTGCTCTGGTAGTTCCTCGGCACGCTTTCTGTTCTTTCTTTCTCTATCAGCCTCAAGCCTGTTTCCTTGCTGTTCTTTTGATTCCTCGGCACGCTTTCTGTTCTTTCTTTCTCTATCAGCCTCAAGCCTGTTTCCCTGCTGTTCTTTTGATTCCTCGGCACGCCTTCTTTTTTCACTTTCTCTTTTAGCAGCAAGTCTGCTTTCGCGTTGCTCTGGTAGTTCCTCGGCACGCTTTCTTTTCTGACTTTCTCTATCAGCAGCAAGTTTTTTTGCATAGACTCTTTGAGCATCTTCATCGGCTTTTGCCATGGTAAGTTCATCAGTCATTGTAAACTTAAACATTAATAGATTTCTACGTGAACATATGTCTTAAATATCTTGAATGACGTCACCGTCAAAGAAAAAATGACAACAACTAATTTCATGGCGTCAGCCGACACAGAAAAATGACGTCACCTGACAACTAATTTCATGACGTCAGCCGACACAGAAACATGACGTCACCTGATCCACAGACAGACAGACAACTTATTTTTATATATATAGAAGATAGATAGATAGAAGATATATATATTCTGTCAGGTGACGTCATGTTTCTGTGTCAACTGACGTCATGAAGCTAGCTGTCTTCATTTTTGCTATGACGGTGACGTCATTAAATATATTTAATGATGAAGTTAGTTGTCGTCATTTTTGCTATGACGGTGACGTCATTAAAGATATTTAAGACATATATGTTCACGTAGAAATCTATTAACGTATAAGTTTAAAATGACTGATGTACTTACTATGGCAAAAGCCGATGAAGATGCTCAAAGAGTCTATGCAAAAAAACTTGCTGCTGAAGAGAAAGTCAGAAAAGAAAGCGTGCCGAGGAATCAAAAGAACAGCAAGAAAACAGGCTTTAGGCTAATAGAGAAAGAAAGAACAGAAAGCGTGCCGAGGAATCAAAAGAACAACAAGGAATCATGCTTGAGGCTGATAGAGAAAGAAAGAACAGAAAGCGTGCCGAGGAACTACCAGAGGAACGCGAAAGCAGACTTGCTGCTAAAAGAGAAAGTGAAAAAAGAAGGCGTGCCGAGGAATCACAAGAACAGCAAGAAATCAGGCTTGCTGCTGATAGAGAAAGTAAGAAAAGAAAGTGTGCCGAGGAATCAGAGCAACCTGAAAGTTATCGCCTGGCATTCAGGTACAGCCCAGTCGATGATTATAGCTTGAGTAGATGTATTCAAATCGGGACAATGTTTCAAATTTTTCCCTATTGCAAGGCCTTGAAATTCAATGGTGAAACAATGGGAATGTGTTGCGCCTCAGGAAAAGTTAAACTTCCTCTATAGACTGCACCACCAGAGCCATTGAAGACTTTCCTTACTGGAAATACGTCAAAATCTAAGCGTTTTTTGTCAAAAATCAGAAAATACAACTCATGTTTCAAAATGACGTCGTTTGGAGCCCAAATCGAAAATCCAGATCAATTTATGTCTACTTTTAAAGTAAAAGGGCAAATTTATCATAGAGCAGGGTCCCTTCTACCATTCTCAGCCGAGAATCATAAATTTTTACAATTGTATTTCATCAGTGATAGAAATTCTGAATTGAATGCACGTTGCGAAATTTCTCCCAACGTTGAAAGGACAATCGTTTCCCAATTTCAACATCTTTTCCACGAAAATAATAATTTAGTGCGTCTGTTCAAAACAGCCATCGATTTGATGCCTACTGATGCGCATAAAATTGTTATTTCCGCTGACAAAACGCCTCCTGGCCAACAAAAACGCCTCCTGGCCAAGGAAACAGGCTTGAGGCTGATAGAGAAAGAAAGAACAGAAAGCGTGCCGAGGAACTACCAGAGCAACGCGGAAGCAGGCTTGCTGCTGATAGAGAAAGTAAGAAAAGAAATCGTGCCGAGGAATCAGAGCAACCTGAAAGTTATCGCCTGGCATTCAGGTACAACCCAGTCGATCAGCCACTAACATATCAGGTACAGCCACTAACATAAGAAATGCAGTGCAATGCATTATTATTCCTATAGACTTATGATTCGGCAGGATGAAGAAAATTATATTTTAAAATGCCGTGAATTGTTTCACCAATTTGTCGTTGATATGTATGCTAAAATTGAATCAGAACGTTTGCTATATATCCGCCTGAATCAGACCAAGCTCCGCCATGAAAAATACATTCATTTGCGAGATGCAGTTATAAATGACGGTAATACCACAAACGTTAGAAGATTAACAATTTTACCTTCGTCATATGCTGGCAGTCCCCGTCATATGCATGAATATGCTCAAGATGCTATTGCGTATGTTCGTCTCTATGGTCGTCCAGATTTAGTTATTACATTTACATGTAATCAATCTTGGGACGAGATACTGCAGCTTTTACTTTAAGGACAATCGGCGGTTCATAGGCATGACATTACGGCCCGTGTCTTCTGGCAAAATTTGAAATCACTGATAAACTACATAGTAAAACTTGAAGTGTTTGGGTCAGTGCGATGCTGGATGTACTCAGTGGAATGGCAAAAACGAGGTTTGCCACACGCACATATACTAATCTGGCTACATAAAAAAATTACTTCGAACAAAATTGATGATGTGATTAGTGCACAAAGCAATATCCTCGACTTTTAGTATCAAACACAATTACTGGCAATGATGGTTACCCACAATATAGAAGAAGATCTACTGAAGATGGCGGTAAAACAGCAATAATAAAGAAGCGTAATGGTACCACCGTCGAAGTAGATAACCAGTGGGTTGTTCCATATTCCCCATTATTATCAAAAACATTTAATGCACACATAAACGTTGAATACTGTAACTCCGTAAAGGCAATCAAACACAATGTAAATACGTCAACAAAGGCAGTGACATGGCAGTTTTTGGCTTGCAGCCCGAAATCAAAGATTTCGACGAAATCGTACAATATCAGGCTGGAAGATACATAAGCAGTAATGAAGCTGTTTGGCGAATTCTTTCATTTCCCGATACATGAACGTAGTCCAGCTGTTGTTCACTTAGCGGTACATTTACAGAATGGTCAACGTGTTTATTTCACGGAAACCAACGTGCAACAAAGAGCCCTGAATCCACCGGATACAACATTAACAGCTTTTTTTCGCTTTGCAAAAATGATTCTTTTGCAAAAAGCTGCTGTATACTGAAGTGCCTTCGTATTACACGTGGAATACTAAAAATAAAGTATTTGAACGTCGAAAACAGGGTAAGTCAGTCGACGGCCAACCTACCATCTTCAAAGATACCACGATAGGAAGACTCTACACCGTTCACCCCAATCAACATGAATGCTTCTTTCTACGTCTGCTTTTATTGAATGTACCCGGTCCGACATCCTTTGAGTATTTGAGAACTGTAAACGGTACTATACATGACACTTACCGTAGTGCATGCCAAGCTCTGAATTTATTGGAGAATGACCAACACTGGGATAACTGTATCAATGACGCGTGCGAAACGTCAACCCCAAGTCCAATTCGTGCATTGTTTGTCATCATTTTAACAACTTGCTCTCCATCAGCTCCTACAGAGTTATGGGAAAAATATAAGTCAAAAGTGTCCGAAGATATACTCCATCGAAAACAGTTAGAGACGTCAGATAAGACTTTTGATATTACATCAGAAATTTATAACTACACTTTAGTTATTATAGAAGATTTGTGCGTACGTATGGCAAACCGACCTCTTCAGGATTTGGGAATGCCTTCACCTAACCGTATCGCTGCTGTTTCAACATGTGTGGAATTGGATCGTGAACAAGGTTACAGTACGAGTGATCTATTGTCGTATGTACAAAATAACATTTCCAAGTTAACGTCGGAACAAAAAGACATTTATGATACGATAATGCATTGTGTCGATAACAACGTTGGAGAAATTTTCTTTTTGGTTGCGCCGGGAGGTACTGGTAAAACGTTTGTGATAAAACTGATTCTGGCATCAATTCGATCAAAAAATGATATAGCGTTGGCAATTGCGTTGTCCGGAATAGCCGCAACATTGCTGCCTGGTGGAAGAACTGCTCATTCCGCTTTGAAATTGCCTCTGAATTTGTATTCTACAGAAACTCCCACGTGCAATATTTCCAAAGCATCTGGGATGGGTAAAGTATTGCAGCAATGCAAACTTATTATTTGGGATGAGTGCACAATGGCACACAACAAATCGCTCGAGGCTCTGGATCAATGCTTGAAAGATTTGAGAGGGAAGTCGAAACCCTTTGGCAGCACATTAATATTGCTTGCGGGAGATTTCAGGCAAACTTTACCCATAATACCTAGATCAACTCCTGCAGACGAAATGAATGCTTGCCTGAGAAATTCTAATTTATGGGCACACGTAAAAATATCAAAATTAACTACAAATATGCGTGTCCGATTGCAAAACGGTGACTCTGGTCAAACATTTTCAGATCAATTGCTGGCAATTGGAAACGGAAAGCTCCCAGTAGACTCAATTTCATGACGTATACAACTATCTGCTGATTTCTGTAATTTAGTGACGTCCAAAAATAAATTGATCGAAAAAGTATTTCCGAATATTCTAAAAAATTATAAAAATAATAAATGGCTAAGTGAAAGAGCGATTCTCCCAATCAAAAATATAGACGTCCACGAAATCAACAATATTATTTTGACCATGATTCGAGACCAGGCAGTCCTTTACAAGTCAGTCGACACAGTTTTGGAACCAAATAAAGCGGTTAATTATCCATCTGAATTTTTAAATTCCATAGATCTTTCAGGGTTTCCACCACACGTGCTACAACTAAAAATAAACGTACCAATAATACTTTTAAGAAATATCAACCCACCAAAGCTTTGCAATGGCACGCGACTTGCCGTAAAAAAAACAATGGAAAACCTAATAGAGGCCACAATCTTGACAGGGCCTTTTGAGGGTGAGGCTGTTCTTATTCCTCGCATTCCCATGATTCCAACGGATCTGCCTTTTCAATTTAAAAGATTGCAATTCCCAATTCGATTAGCATTTGCAATCACCATTAACAAAGCTCAAGGTCAATCATTAGAAAAATGTGGTATAGATCTTAATACTGATTGTTTTCCCATGGACAATTGTACGTTGCATGTTCGAGGGTCGGTAAACCTGACAATCTATTTATATGCAGCAACAATTGGACAGCGAAGAATGTTGTATATTCGCAAGCTTTACGCAGTTAATTTGAATTTTATCTATCTATATAAAAACGAGTTGTGTGTATGCATGTTTGTTTGTTTGTAAAAAGAGCGTTTGGATATGACGTCATTATTAGTACATACGGCTTTGTATATGTACAGACAATGGGAAAGCCAAGAATTTTAGTTTTTAGTTTTTTCTTTTTAGTTTTTTTGTAGTTTTTACCTAGCCAAGGTTCGAACCAGAACCTCTCGGACCTAGAACCTGGAACATAACGCGTTACCAACTCAGCTACTTCGGGCTTGAACACATTTGTTTTTGAATTGGTACATGATGAAATAATTCAGATGTCATATGCGGAGAGACAGACAAACAGACATAACACACATACAAGTTATTTATATATATATATATATATATATATATATATATATATATATATATATATATATATATATATATATATATATATATATATATATAGGTTTTTTATTTATTTAATTTTTTAGTTATTTCTTTTTTTTAGTTTTTCTTCTTTTTAGTTTTTTTAGTTTTTTACTTTTTTTTCTTTTTTCAGTTATCTTTTTCATCTTTATTTTTCAGACGTCATATGCAAGTAGTTTTTTAGCTTTTTTAGTTTTTTTAGCTGTTTCTCTAATACAGCTCTTGCTCTGAGGTTTTTTTTTTTTTGGGGGGGGGGTCCCAAAGGTATAATTACTGGACCTGTATAATTATTTAATTCATGTTTCTCCTGGCACAGAGGGAGAAAGGCCAGGAAGAATATCATGAGCCTTGGGGGATGGTTTGTAACAAGTACTACCAGGAGCTTTGTTTTCACTGATTTTTAATTATAATTGTCTTTTTTTTCAGGACAAAATGTTTCGGAATTTTCTTCTGGTAGTTTTTTCTGTTAGTAAAATATTTTATTTTTATCAAATTTTGGTTTATTTCACTTATTGTCACTTATTGAGTGGAGTAACTATAATTAATAAGTACTCTTTAGTGATAAAATGACCCACCATTGTCCTTGGAGAAAGGACTGTAAGTTAAGCAGTTTACCCATTGTTTACGTATAGTATTTGTTATTTGAAGCATACAGACATTTTTCTGGGGGGGGGGATTTTGTGATTGGGATTTTCTGTAGGGAGAATTTTCTGTGGGAAGAGAAATTTACAGGGGATAAACTTTTCAAAGAAAATCTTATACTGGGGGAATTTGACAGAATTACTATATGACAACTCTAAAGTTGTCTTTCTTTCTTTTTACCAACTCAATTTGTTATGTGAAGATTGTACAGGGAGTTATCCGAAGTGTTATCAGCGTTTTTTGATTTTTTGGGAAAAGATTTCCACGGAAAAGGGTTTTGCACAGTGACTGAGAAAACAATCAAAAATTAATGTTTTTTTTTCAAATGAAAGTATGCTAAGCCGATTTTTTCTGGCTTAATGGCCCACAAGAAATTTTTCAGAATTTTCAGCGAGAATGAAAACGTCTTGAAGGAATTTTCCAGAGGGGGTGGGAGTATTTTACTTGGGAGTAAATTTACACGGGGGAATTTTTCATGAGATAGAGGAAGATTTTCATGGATTGTGAGCCGGATTTACCAGCCTTATTTGAAAAATGATCTTAAAACTGGATTTAAAAAATTAAGTTTGTTTTATAGAAAGTAAGGAGCCATATTAAAACTCAAAGCGAAAAGAAATTGTTCCGTATATAAAGGCATTGCCACTCTTCTTAGTATCTTGCTCATTATGCTAAAGTTTGACTTTTGTCTCCATGTTTAAGAACGGCTACAAAAACACAGGGGTTATTTAATTAGAATTTTCAGGCCTTTTTAAATGTGCTAAGAACTTTAGCGTAAAATGTAAGGCATTAAGAAGGGGTCAGTCTCTTAATATACGGAATAAGTTCTATTAGTTTTCTGTTTTAATGGTGCTCGTTAGTTGCAGTTCAGCTTTTTTTTTAATTGAGTTTCTTAGAATGAGTATCCAAGGCAAACCCAAGAAAAACAGATTTTCAAATGTAATTCCCAAAGTAATTATCAAATTATAATTTTTTGGAAGTGTTATTTTCCGAAATAGTGGATGGAGACTACTTAATATGGCAATCCGTGAGCCATTTCTAAACAAATCGAGGGGTAAATAGAACTACCTGCATTGCTTCAGAGAAAATGTATTCCGGTATCAGTTTTTATATTCTGCATATACAAAAATAATACTAAATATTTGGAAAGTTATACTTATATATGTTTTTATTTTGTATTTTGTCAATGGTTCTTGCATATTGTTAATGCCATTATTGTGCATGTTTTCAAGCATTTATTCAATACTATAATCAGCACTATTAAATACTAACTAATGTGTATTAAATATAAAAATACCTGGAGTACGGGCTTATCCCTGGCCTTGGCACTCGGTACTTGGCAGTTTTGTATATACTTAATCCTCTAATTATGTCTTTGTATAATCTAATCATCACTTTATTCTTCAGCTTTATTCCTGAGGTGTCTAATCACCAATTTCATTTGAATTAAAAAATTCTGGCGGTAATCTAATTCATCCTTCCTGTTAATGCAGTAGCTAGGAATACTCAATTCCTTAGCATTTGCTTTCACTTGAGACTTATATGTGATTCTCACTGTTGCTTTTCTTCCAATCGTAGATTTCATATGAGACTTGATTTGACTGTCCTTGGCGGTTGTCTTGTAAGCGCAGATATCTTTGTCCATTATTTTGTTTTGGGATTTGTTGTGATGCTTGCTTATTTTCTAGCCTCAAGTCTTGTTCTGCGTCATATATATTAGAAACTTTACCAAGCCTTTTGCTTCAGCTGATTGAATTCTTTCAAAATAAATTTTAATTTCAAATGACGTCATAAAAACAAAAGAGAATTCTTTGCTGTATTTTCCACAGTCGGTATATTTTATTGTAATTGCGGTGTATAATTCAGTAACAACCAGGAATGTGACAGTTCCTATGCTATCCGAAATAGCTATATTATGCATTGAAAATTTTGACGTGAGTTCAATTCCTCCTTCCCTTTTATCCTTTACAGATAATATATATTTCAGGATATATGATGTATAACTGTATATCTTTATGTATGTATCTGGTAATTGTAGAATGTGTAATGGTGTGGGACGGTGGCGTGAGTTGACATGGTTTATCATGGAGGTTTGACCTGTTAGAACATAAATCAATGGATTTAAACCGTTGCAATATTGAGAGTACTTGAAATAATAAATACCAATTCTGAATCGGTTATAAATGACTATTCTCCCACTAAAATGATTATAAGGAATATAATCTTTTAAATTTGGGTTAATAAGAATTGTTTACCTTTTGGGGCCCCTTTCAGATCTCAAAATTTATTTTCCTGAAGGAACAACTATTAAATTACAAAAGTGGATAAAAAAAAGTATCATGTTATGTATTCATGTTCATCGTAGTTAAATTATGTACACCAACTATTAAACATTTACTGCTTCAAGTAAATTATTAAAATAAAAAACAAATTATTTTTTAACTGAAAGTAGCCTAAGTAGCGACATTAAAACTTAAAACGAACAGAAATTACTTCGTATATGAAAGGGGCTTCTTTCTCACCAACGCCCCGCTCTTTACGCTAAAGTTCGACTCTTTCTCTCAACTCTTCTTTTTAAAACAGTAAAAAAATTTAGCGTAAAGAGCAGGGCGTTGGTGAGAAAGAAGCCCCTTTCATATACGAAGTAATTTGTGTTCGTTTTAAGTTTTAATGTCGCTCCTTACTTTCAGTTAAAAAAACTTGTTTTTCCTTATTCAATTTCTGAACGTTTTGGAATCAATGCATGTTTTGGCTTTGGCTCTCCGCAGAGGAATAATTAAAACGAAATTTGCATATTTTTTTTTTTTTTGGCTAAATGGCTTTCTATTAATTTTGATCGAATGATTTTGAGAAAAAATAGCGGGGAAGGAAGCCTAGTTGCCCTCCGATTTTTTGGTTAATTAAAAAGGCAACTAGAACTTTGAATTTTATACGAATCTTTTTATTAGTAAAAGATATACGTAACTTATAAACTAGCTTACGTAAAAAAGTTTTGTATTCTCCTGTTTTTATTACATGTATGACGCCCCCTCGTCAGTATCGCGCTCTTCACACTAAAGCTTAAATTTTGTCGAATTCATTAAGAATGACCCCTGAATCACAAAAGCCGTAGAATAAATAGTTGAAATTACTAAAAAAAACTTTAGCGTAAAGAGCAGGGTATTAGGAGGAGGTAAGCCCCTAATATGGGTAACAAATTCTGTTCGTTTTAAGTTTTAATTCTGCTCCTTTTTTCCAGCTGAAAAAAACTTTTTAATATTTATTTTTTCACTTTTTTTTGTATAATGCTAGTAAATCCTGCGCTCCCTTCATGAAAATTTTCTTCCACCATGACAAATTCATCGATGGAAAGCTCCCCAAGCCTATCCCTCTTTTCTCAATCCCTCCCCCCAACCAAAAAATCCTCCTGAAAATGCCTGCACACTTCCCAATAACCATTACTATATGCAAGCAATGGTCAAAGTTTGAAACTTATAGCCCCTCCGACTGGGACTGTGGGGAAGTAAGTCGTCCCCAAAGACATAGTTATAAGGTTTTTCGACTAGGTTGAATTAAATGGCTATCTCAGAATTTTGATCCGTTGACTTTGGGAAAATAATTAGCGTGGGAGGTGGCCTAGGTGCCCTCCAATTTTTTTGGTCACTTAAATGGGCACTAGAACTTTTCATTTCAGTTAGAATGAGCCCCCTCGCAACATTCTAGGACAATTGGGTCGATAAGATCACCCCTGGGGAAAAAACAAAAAAAAACAAATAAACACGCATCCGTGATCTGCCTTCTGGCAAAAAATACAAAATTCCACATTTTTGTAGATAGGAGCTTGAAACTTCTACAGTAGGGTTCTCTGATACGCTGAATCTGAGGGATTAATTTTCGTTTAGATTCTATGACTTTTAGGGGTTGTTCCCCCCATTTTCTAAATTAAGGCAAATTTTTTCTCAGGCTCCTAACTTTTGATGGGTAAAACTAAACTAGATGCAACTTATATATATAAAATCAGCATTAAAATGCGATTCTTTTGATGTACTATTCGTATCAAAATTCCACTTTTTAGAGTTTTTGTTACTATTGAGCCGTGTCGCTCCTTACTTACAGTTCGTTACCACGAACTGTTTGATCAAGTTATAAAAGAGTCATCAATAATAATGCCTTGTGATGGCGCGGTGGATACAGTCATAGTTTCTGACTGAAGGTTTGGAGGTTTAATCCTACGTTTCGCAAAGCAACGATGCTCTGGTGTTTCCTCCTGGTGTTTAATTTTTGGTGACATTTTACGATAATTTCTCTTTGACAACGTTAACTGCCTTCTTTGGGTTATGTCACAATGATTTTTTTTTTACAAAGACACTGCTGTATTCTGAAGTGCATATGCATAACACGTGGAATGCTAATAAAAAAATTTGAAAGTCGAAAATAGGGGGGGGGAGTCAGTCGACAGCAACCCTAACGTGTTCAAAGAAACCACGACAGGAACACTCTACATTCACCCCAATCAAGATGAATGATTCTTTCTCCACGGGCTCTTGTTGAATGTACCCGGCCCGACGTCCCTTGAGCATTGGAGAAATGTAAAGGGGACTGTACATGATACTTACCATAGTGTATGCCTATCTGTGAAATTATTGGAGAATGACCAACACTGGGATAACTGCATCAATTCAAACATTCAACTCCAAGTCAAATTCATACATTTTTTGCTATCATATTGACAATTTGCTCTTCTTCAACTCCTACAAAGTTATGGGAGAAATACAAATCATGAATGGCCGATGATATTACTCCACCGAATACGGTTAGAGGGGTCAGATATGACTTTGGATTTCAAAACAGAAATTTATAACAACACTTTAGTTATGATTATCGTACTGTTGGTTTTTCTACATGTGTGGAATTGGATCGTGAACAAAGTTACAACACGAATGATCTATTGTCGTATATACAAGCCAATATTTCTAAGTTAATATCTCAACAAAAAGGCATTTATGATCATAGAAATTTACAGAAACTCCCACGTGCAACGTTTCCAAATCATCTGGGATGGGTAAAGTACTGCAGCAATGCAAACTTATTGTTTGGGACGAGTCAAAAATGGCACACAAGAAATCGCTCGAGGCTCTTGAGCGATCATTGCAAGATTTCCGAGAAAATTCCAAACCCTTTGGCAGCACATTAATATTGCTTGTGGGAGATTTCAGGCGAACAGTACCTGGTATTCCTAAATTGACACCTGAGATTTTGAAAATTGACATTTGAAAATTCTAATTTATGGGCAAACGTAAAGACATTAAAATTAACTATAGATATGAAAGTCCGATTGCAAAACGATAACTCTGGGGAAATATTTTCAGATTATTTACTAGCAATTGGAAAAGGAAATCCCCAGTTGGCTCCATTTCAGGACGTACACAACTACCTTCTAAATTCTGTAATTTGGTGACGTCAAAAAGTGATTTAGTTGAAAAGGTTGAAAAATGATTTGGTTGAAAGGAATATTCTAACCAATTATAAAAATCATAAAAATATTATTATATAATAGATAATTTTTCAGGATAACTTTTCCTGAGGCGCAATACATTCCCATAGTTTTGCCATTAAATTTCAAGTCCTTGCAATAGGGAAAAATTTCAGACATAGTTCCAATATGAACATTTCAACTCAAGCTATAATCATCAGATGGGCAGTACCTGAATGCCAGGCGATTATACACAAGTGGCTCCTGTGATGCATTGACACGCTTTCCTTAGGTACTATCTCTTTGAGCTGCAAGCCTGGTTTTGTGTAGCTCGGGTGATTCCTTGACACGCTTCCGTTGAAGTAAAATGGATATTCTTAATCCTGTCCTTTCTTTCTGAGCCACTTGTTAGTCTTGATTTAAATTGAATATTCTTACTCTGGTACTTTGCCTTTGAGCAGCAAGCCTGGTTTCATGTTGCTCTGGAGATCCCAGAGCATTCCACTCCATTCCATTCCAGAGATTCCATGGAGCAATCTCAATCACTGCTATTGCAAATACTGTAAGCCCTTATACTCTATTAAAAATCTAACTGTCAATATGTTCGTAATGATTCGTTCCAAATGCTGAAATATCCTGAAAGTTCTCAATAGCAACTAACAGATCATGGTCAGGATCTGTAAATTAAGAATAGCTCGCGCTTATTCTTTCTTTCTCTCTATATTTGTATTTTTTAGGAAACTTTTTGAAAAATTGCAAAGATAACAAAAATATACCAAATATGAGCCACGACAAGCAGCCACCAAGGTGAGGCACTCAGTATGCCTGAGAAAAAAAGATAACAAATTTATAGGAAGTAGGTGCTAAATCGTAAGGTAATATAGATTCTTCTATTCGTACCGGAGTTTTTAAGGAATAGGCCTTGACATAGTAATCCCAACTTGCCCAACAACGTTCTGGGCCATTGGAACTGACATTAGTATCTGACCACTCGAAAACCCGTTTTGGTTATTCCAATTTTACCTCCTGGCAATTTCAATTATTCGATAATAGGACCTACATATTTTGTATTTTTTATTTCTCTTCTATTTTACTTCAATTTCTCAGTGAAACTACTACTACTACTACTACTACTACTACTACTACTACTATTACTTTTAATAACTCACTGCAGCACCAAGCCACCTGAGGCCAAAACAGCTACTTACGCTCCTCCTCCAGCCTAATCTATTTAAAGCCTCCCTCTTTACAACCTTCCGGGAAGTACCCACTTCCTTTAAATCTTTATTTGTGACATCCTCCCATCCCAGACAAGGACGACCTGCTTTCCGTGTCGCCCCTGACGGTTTGCCAAAAAGGACAATCTTTGGTAATCTGTCATCCTTCATCCTTAGAACGTGACCCAGACATCTCAACCTTTCTTTCATTATAGCCCTAGAAAGCGGGATTGAACCATATTTTTCGTACAACCTACTGTTTGAAATATGGTCAGTCAGCCGGGTACCCAAAACGATCCGTAGGCAATTTCTCTGAAAAACATCTTATAAATTTTCATCTGCTTTGCGGATCGCCCATGCTTCAGAGCCATATTTGACCACTGTCATCACTGTAGCTTCAAATATTCTAATCTTGGTTTGCAGACTTATCTTTCTATTCTTCCAAACTTTTTTTAACTGTGAAAAAACACCCTGAGCCTTAGCTATTCTAATTTTAACATCTTCACCACTCCCACCATCTTTACTAATAATACTACCAAGGTAACTGAAGCTCCCAACCTGATCAATCTTTTCGTTACCTAATGTCACCTGTTCATCTTCACTTATTCCTAGCTTTAGTGCCTCAGTGTTCTTAACATTAATTTTCAAGCCTATTTTAGCACCCTGAACTCGCAAAACTTCTGAAAATTCATTCATTTTGCTCACACTTTCATCTAATATGCTTAAATCATCAGCATAATCTAAGTCCAGGGGCGTTTTTCCTCCCCATTTGATTCCGTGGTCTCGAATTGCCTTTCCTGGGCTCCTTAAGACAAAATCCATCAAAATGATCCATATAAAGGGGGATAGAACACAACCCTGCTTAAAACCTGATTTTCATACAAAACCAGTTGCTAACCCCATTCCCTACTTTAACCACAGCAGAATTATTCTCGTATATAGCACAAATCACTTTAATGTATTTTTCTGGTATATCATATAACGATAAGACCTATGTTAACGCTCTTCTATCAACAGAATCGAAAGCTTACTCATAATCGATAAAACTGAGGACCAAAGGTGTTTGACAGCGAAGGGACTTCTCAATTATTAACCTAAGAGTGAAAATTTGGTCGAAACATCCTCTACCTTTTCTAAAAACCTAAAAACCTGCGGTTCTAAAAACCGCATTTTTCTTCCCTTAAAACTCTGTCTACAGCATCTCTCAATCTAAAAAGTATCATATTACTCAGTAATTTGGTACCTACAGAGACCATACTGATGCCTCGATAATTACGACACTCACTCATGTCACCTTTCTTATACAGTGGTTTAATTAAGGTTTTCCTAAAATCATTAGGTACTTCCCCTTTTTCAAAAATCATGTTCATAGTCTTCAGTAGCTTATTCGTAACCTCAGAGCCACCATATTTACGAAACTTATTAATCATACTATCAGCACCTGGAGCCTTATTATTCTTTATTCCTTTTAGTACTGTCGCTAATTCTTCCTCAGTAAACAAATCTTCCTTCATATCCAAGGTATCAAAAGCTTTTTCATTTTCATCAATATCTTTTCCTGCAACTGCATCTCTGTTTAGCACATTGTCAAAATATTCCACCCATCTTTCTTTAACTTTTTCCTTATCACTAATTGTGGCCCCATCTCTAATTTTAACTGGGACTAGTCTGGATCGGCTACTCCCTTTCAATTTATTAACATACCAGTATAATATTTTAATATTATGCCGTCTAGCCGCATCTCCCAGATCATCAGCAATTTTATCCATGGCCTCTACTTCACATCTTCTTAGTTCATATTTTAATGCTGTCTCCACTTTCTTTACATTCCTTTTGTTTTCATACGACTTATCACTCACATAATTTTTATACAAACCCCTTCTACTCTCTATTAACCCTAAAGCTTTTTCACTAATATTCCTAGTTGTAGTCTTAGCACTCTTCCATAAGACGCCATCAGGAACTTCACAAATTGTTTTTCTGAAATTATTCCATCCATTTTCCACATTGTCAAATTTTAAAGTCTCGAGTTTAGTTGACCATCTCAACTTATGGGCCATTTGTGACAAAAAACCGTATTGGTTATAACTAGGCTAATATACCTACAAAATTGCAAAATTCTATAGCCATTACTGTGATCTTTTCCTACACCAAATTTACCTAGGCTAGGATACCATCTATACCTATTTCTACCATCCAGGGCATTAAAATCTCCTAGCAAAAACACCATATTTCTACCTGGTATCCTGTCTAATTGCTCCTGTAACTGTAATCAATATTCATCTGAGTCACTAGTATCTCCATCAGTTGGCTCAACGGGGGCATATACTACCTTCCCACCCTAAACAAGACTTGGCAGCTTCCTTATTCATCATGAGCCCTACTCCCTGTCTATGTACCCCATCCTTCCTGCCTGAGTAAACAAATTCTATGTCACCTAATTTCATGCTTTCTACCTCTGGGATATGAGTTTCTGAAGCTCCTAATAAATCCAGTTCAAATCGTCTGGATTCGTCAGTCAAAATGTGTGTATTTTAAGATTGATTATTTATGATTATTTTAGTCTATTTAATCATTCAAACAAACATTTTTAATGTTTTAAGTTTTAAGTATCATATGACTCAAGTTGTTTTGTATTTTCTTGTAATAAGAATCATTACTTTTCTTTAAAAAACTTTGTTTTTGCAAAATCTTCTTATTTTGACTAAATAAATAAAATTATATTCGATTTTCTACATCTTACATGAAAGCTCATTTCTGTTCATTTATAGTCCTAAGATCACTCTTTACTTTCGTTTGAAAGAAAGTTTTTGGTATTTTATTATAGGACCAGTCTAAATGTTCTCTTCTCTCTTACGCAATAATTTTGAGTAATATTGATCAGAATCATAGGTTGCTCACCACCAAACAAATCCACTTTTTAGGAATAGCTAAAAAGCTGTGATTTCATTCTTGCACCCGACTGAGCTATCTCCATGTTCTAAAGAAAGTTGGGTAACTAATTTAACCGGCAAAATAAATAATTCACCTCTAAATAGTTTGCAGTTTAGACATTTTTCCTTTGAAAAAACTTTAACGGTTTTATTTCACGTTCATTTTGAAGCGTCGTTCAGTTTCTCTTGTTGCAGCAGGTTCAATAGAATTTTTTCTCATGCGTATTTCCCCTGGAGAAATCTTCCCTTGAAACTAGTACGATATTTGCCTTGGAACAGGAATCTCATTAAAATAGAAGCTGGAGTATATGGAGCATAATTCAAGTTGTTGAAGGTTAGCTTTTAATACCAGTTTGTATTTGGTTGCAAATTCTGGCTTGCCATATGGTCTGAAGCATGAATAGGCTTGGGGTGATTTAGTTTGCTAACAATATTTTCTGAGCTATTAACTAACTGTTTGACCAGCTCAAAGGGAAGATTCTACTTGTTAGATTTCAAGAGGGATTGAGAACATTTTATAGCAATTTACTTTATAAATATATCAAACAGGCTTTACAGATCCCAGTAAAACAATATATTCTACAGAATTTCTAAGAAAAATAGATTCTAGTAATGTATTTTGGGATTCTTAGGAAAAATAAAACCAAAGTAAATCTTCCCATCCAATCTTATTCATTTAGTAGGTTTTTTTATTAAGGTAAATTAACTATTTTCTTATTTACTTTTATTTCCATTTACAGCTATTTGATTCTTATTCTATATTAAATATTTCAGCCTATTAGTACAACATTTAATAATAAAAAATAAAGCCAATTTCAAAGCAAAGCCCCGGCCTTTGATGGGTTTGCATATATTGATTCTAGTTGTAAGCAGCAAATGCAAAACGAGTCAGCTTTGTTTGCAATTCTTTCAAAGTATATGCACAGCTTTTTTTTGAAAAATCAAATTATTGAATACCTTGTCAAAGTACACTGCATGACACTATGGTTCTTGATAAGAGGTTTGCAGATTTAATCCTACCTTTGGCAAGGGACAAATTCTTCACACTTTTGTAATTGCTGTCTTCAAAGATATTTGATTGTTAAAGTAAGTATAAACATTCTGCTTTGTCTAACATTCTGATTGTCTGCTAAGCATCAAATATTTGGTTTTGTTTTTAATATTTTTGAATTGTTGTAACCCCTTGTTAAAATATATACAAATATTTTTATAACTGCCAGTTTTTTACTCTTTAAGCGGTTTAATGTAAACTTCTTAATGCATAAAATATTCAATTTTCCCACTTGTTCACATCAGTGTGACAAAACAATTTTGTCCGCTCTGTCCTCTAGCTTTTTGCACAGTTATATTGTCGGTGTATCCAAAGTATATACACAGCTTTATGGACAAATCGAATCATTTAATATCTTGTCACTGCACGGTGGTTGAAATTGCGCTTTTTGGTAAGACATTTCCGGTTTCGATCATCCCTGTTTCAAGGGATAAATTCTTCCTATGTGTATAATTACTGTCTTTTCAAAGATATTTGATCGTTAAAGCAAATCTGATTTATATCACCAATTGTCTACTAAGCCTAAAATTTTTGGTTTTCTTTTCTAATGTTTTGAATAGTTGTAATTCCTTGTTAAAATATATGCGAATTTTTTATAATTGCCAGTTTTTTGCTCTTCAAGCAATTTAATGTGAAATTCTCCTTAAATGAAAATCTTCAATTTATATTTTTCGCAAAAGTGTGACGAGATATTTTCCCCGTTTTGTTCTCTAGCTTTTTACACAGTTATACACAATCATATCCAAAGTATATGCACAGCTTTGCAAAAAAAACAAAATTATTGAACACCTTGTCACAACACGGTGCATGAAAATATGGCTCTTAACAAGATGTTTGCAAGTTCCATCTCCACTCAGGCAAAGAATAAATTCTTTGTGCTAATATACTTGCTGTCTTTTCAAAGATATTATTGAAACAAGTCCAATTTTTAACACCGATTGTCTACTATGTATCAAACTTTTGGTTTACTTTTTTAAGTTTTTTCAATTGTTGCAATCAGTGCTGCAACAAGTACTCCAAATTTTTACTTAAGTATCAAATATTAAGTACTCATTGTTGTTTTACTTAAATATCAAGTAATAAGTACTTTACAAATTCTTACTTAAGTATCAAGGACCAAGTACTTGCCAAAAATGTACTTAAGTAGTACTTCAAGTACTACTTGAAGTATTAATTTTATGTATGTATATTCTATATATATATATATATATATATATATATATATATATATATATATATATATATATATATATATATATATATATATATATATATATATATATATGTATATATATATATATCCCGATTTCTCCATTCTAAAAGTTTTCCAAGATTTCCGGTTTCCTCCTCCAACTTTTCCCTAATGTAACCAGAACTGGTCGGGATTTAAAATAAGCGCTCTGATACTTGAGTTCTTTCTAAATATTAGATTCAAACTTACTTCACGAACGGTCACCCGCTCTTTAGTAAAAAAATACCTCAATTTTTGTAATATTTCCGAATTAACACCCCCTCCAACTTAACCAAAGAGAACAGATCCGTTTCGGTTATGTCGATAACGTATCTAGAACTTGTGCTTATTCTTCTCAGCAAGTTTCATCCTGATCTCTCCGCTCTAAGCGTTTTCCGGTCCCTCCCCCACCAAATCCCCCCAATGGTACTGAATCTGGTCGGGATTTAAAACATGAGATCTGAGCTACGAGGTCCTTCTAAATATGAAATTCAAGATCCGATCATTCCTTCGTAAGTTAAAAATACCTCATTTTTTTCTAATTTTCAAGAATTAGCCCTCCCCAATTCCACAAAAGAGAGTGAATCCATTCTGGTTATGTCAATCACGTATCTAGGACTTATTTTTTCCCAGGTGCTTATTTTTCCACTAGGTTTCATCCCGGCCCCTCCACTCTAAGCATTTTCCAAGATTTTGGATTTCCCTCTCCAACTCCTCTCAATCTCACCTGATCCAGTCGGAAATTAAGATAAGAGCTCTGTGACATGATATTCTTCTAAATATCAAATTAGAAGAGTTCAAAATAGGAATGAAACCTTTTTATTGACAGTGAATAGATATAAAATTATTTAACTGGATATTTCGAACACGTATACAGTGTTCATCATCAGCAGTAAAACTAAAAGACATGAATAAAAAATAAACATCATTTATACTTAATAAACTAATTATATATAGTTTATTGCTCTTATTTTTTTCAATGCAACAGCGGAGGCAAATCTCTTTGACCTTTTCGGTTCCGGATCATTAGAATTATCTGACATGTTACGTGGACAGAGGCTATAGCTCTTAGGTGAGGCGATATATACTTTATTTGACCTCAGTAAATTATCATAAATTGAGTTCAATCCAAATTCAACTGTATTGAATTGTATTGAATGTATTGCTTTGTGTTATTCTTGAATTTTTTTTTTTAATTTCGATTCTTTCTCTGAAATTTGCTTTAAACCTTGGTCCCTAGAAATCAAAGAAACATTTACAAACAAAATAAAATGATTTGGAAAATTAAAGATATGTTCCGAGAGGGCCAACGTGAAATCTTCAGGTCTGGTATTTTTTTTTAAAGACGATGAAATAGAATTATGATGTTGTAGCAACTCCATTTTTAAATTCTGGTTAGTACGTCCCGTATAAGGGCTTCCATAAGTACATGGGATTTAATAAGCCCCACTTTGTTGCTCTTCCCATGTACTTGTGGAAGAGCTTGTGTGTAGAGCTTCCCATGTACTTGTGGAAGCTCTTATGTGGGACGTACTAACCAGAATTTAAAAATGAGATTGCTACAACATCATAATTCTATTTCATAGTCTTTAAAGAAAAATACCAAACCTGAGGATTTCGTGTCGGCTATCTCGGAACATATCTTTAATTTTCCAAATCATTTTATTTTGTTTGAAAATGTTTCTTTGATTTCTAGGGACCAAGGTTCAAAGCAAATTTTCAGGGAAACAATCGAAATTTAAAATATTTTATTCAAGATTAATTCCATAAACAGAGATACAGGCGAATTTGGGTTGAGGTCAATTTATGATAATTTACTGAGGTCAAATAAAGTAAATATCGCCTCACCTAAGAGCTATGACCTCTGTCCACGTAATATGTCAGATAAGTCTAATGAACCGGAACCAAAAAGGTCAAAGAGATCTGGCTCCGCTGTTGCATTGAAAAAAATAAGAGCAATAAACTATCTGTAATTAGTTTATTAGGTACAAATCTTGTTTATTTTTATTCATGTCTTTTAGTTTTACTGCTGGTGATGAACACTGTATATGTGTTCGAAATATCCAGTTAAATAATTTTATATCTATTCACTCTCAATCGAAAGGTTTCATACCTATTTTGAACTGTTTTACTTTCGTCATGGAAAGGCAGTGTGGTCTTCGAAGTTATAAATATCAAATTTGATTATGATCCGATCACCCGTTCGTAAGTTGAAATATTTCATTTTTTTCTAATTTCTCTGGATTAGGCACCCCCACTCCCCCAGATGGTCGAATGGGGAAAACAATTGTTTCTAATTTATCTGGTCTTGTCCCTGATACGCCCGCCAAGTTTCATCGTCCTAGCTTATCTGGAAGTGCCTAAACTAGCAAAGCCGGGACCGACAGACCGACCAAATTTGCGATCACTATATGTCACTTGGTAAAACCAAGTGAAACCAAGGCATGGGTGGAAGTAGCTATAGGTCCTACTAAATTGAAGGAGCACTCGACTTTCTTAAAACTTGAAAACCCCTCCCCCTCAACCGATTTGAGATAGGGTTTGTGATATCAGAGCTCGATATGAGCTCTGATCCTAGACATCTTTGGTCTAGCTTTCATTTTGATCCGTTGCTCCATTCGCAGGTGATATTAAATTAAATAAAAACGCTTGACTTTTTTCAGCACTTAAAACCCACTCCCCCTCGTTCTATTTGATCTAGGGTTTTCATATAAAAACTTGGTGCCTGTCATGGTTTTAGGCATCATTGATCCAATCTTCATTGAGATCCATCACTCCACTCGCAGGTTACACTGAATTAAATGCCCCCCCTAATTAAGCTAAGGTCGTCTCCAAACATTATGTGTCTTATGGTTTTGGCATCTTTGGCTTGGCTTTCATTGAGATCCATTGCTTCATTCGGAAGTTAAACTGAGTCAAACAAAAACTCAACTTTGTTAGCACTTAAAGCCCCCTCCTCCTCGCCCCAATTAAGCTTGGGTTTCCATCCCAGAACTCAATGCATATCATACTCTTAGGCATCTTTATTCAATTTTCATCGAAATTCTTCTCCCCATTTGCAAGTTACGCTGAATTAAATGAAACACTCAATTTTTTTTAACACTTAAAGCCCCCTCTTTCTAATTAAGCTCAATTTTAATCCAAATAGTTCAATTTTAACACAAATCTGACTGGCGGTTCTCCCGCTATACTCGATTGCACAGACGGGTGGACAGACAGACAGATCTCAAAAACCTATCTTGATGAATATTTTCCACTATCCAAAAAAGTGATTATGCCTGGATGATGATATGCTATTCTTTTCCTTTTTTTTATTCAATGAGCCAACATGGTTCACAAAAATTTTGTTCCTAGTGTTCTTTGCCCATTTTGCCCCTTTATAATCCCGCCTGTGGCGGATTGAAAAGCTTGTCACAGCACGGTGGATGAGAGTTTGGCTCTTGATAAGAATTTTGCGGGTTCAATCCTGCCTAGAGCGAGGGACAAATTTTTCATACTTATGTGATTGTTGTCTTTTCAAAGATATTGATAGTTTAAACAACTCCGATTTCTAATACTGATTGTTCACTATGGATAAAAAAATTGGTATTCATTTTTAATGTCTTTGAATTGTTGTTATCCTTTGTTTAAAATATTTACAAATATTTTTATAACTGCCAGTTTTTTGCTTTTCAAGCAGTTTAATATATACTTCTCCACGCATAAAATCTTCAATTTTTCCACTTTTTCACATGAAAAAGTATCCAAGTATATACACTTAGCGCAAAAATCAAAAAATTGAACAGCCTGTCACAGCACGGTGGATAAAAGTGTCGCTATTTCTAAGGGTTTTGTAGGTTCCATTCCGCCTGTTGCAAGGGATAATTTGTTCATACTTCTACATTGCTGTCTTTTTAAAGATATTTGATTGATGAAGCTTGTACAATTTTTAACACACATTGTCTACTAAGCATCATTTTGTTTTCCTTTTTTATTGTTTTTGAATTATTGTTATCCCTTACCGAAATAAATAAAAAAAATTTGCAATTACCAGTTTTTTTTCTATTTAAGCATTTTAATGTGAACTTCTCCATGCATCAAATCCTCCATTTTTCCTCTTTTTCATATAAGTGTCACAAGAAATTTTGGCCGTTTTGTTCTTTAGATTTTTACGCAGTTATATACACAGTTACACTCAAAGTATATACACAGCTTTGTGGAAAAATAAAAATATTGAAAACCATGTCATAGCAGGGTGGATGAAAGTGTGCCTCTCGACAAGAGGATTTTTGGGTCAAATTTTTTGAAAAGAAAATTTGCCCTTATTGTTCTCTGACTTTTTACACACTTAAATCCAAAGTATGTACACAGTTTTGTGGAAAAATCTAATTATTCAATACCTTGTCACAATACAGTGGATGATGATGTGTTTTATGATAGGAGGTTTGTGGGTTCAATCTCGGCTTTGGCAAGACATCAATTCTTCATATTTATATAATTGTCTCTCCGAAGAGATTTCATTGTTGAAGTAAATCTGATTTCTATTACCGATTGCGTACTAAATATTAAAATTTCGGTTTTCTATTATAAGATTTTTGATATGTAGTAATGTCTTGTTCAAATAAATACAAATATTTTTGTAAATACGAATTTGATTCTCTTTATGCAGGCTAATGTAAACTTCACCATGCATAAAATCTTTAATTTTTTCACTATTTCACATAAGTATGACAACAAATTTTGCCCGTTCTTTTTCTCTAGATTTTTACATATTTATAATAACAAAAACATCAAAAAGAAAAAGAACAATAGGGAATTCTTTTCGCATGACCGTGGAAATCTAATTTTAATGAACATATTTATGCCTTTTCAAAGATATTTGATTATTGAAGCAAGTCCGATTTCTAACACCGATTGTCTACTTAACATAAGACTTCTGGTTTTCTCTTGTAAGGTTTTTGAATTGTTGTATTCCCTTGTTAAATTAAATACAAATATTTCTGTAATTACCAGTTATTTGCTGTTTAAGCGGTTGAATATAAATTTCCCCCTGTATGAAAATCTTCAATTTTCCCCCTGTTTGCATAAGTTTGACAAGAAATTTAGCCACTTTTGTTCTTTGCTCATTTTGCCCCTTTATAACCCTGCCTTCGGCAGAATTGAAAAAATTTTACAGTACGGTGAAAAATGTGGCTCTTCATGCAAGTTTTGCAGGTTCAATCCCGCCTGTGGCAAGGGATAAATTCTTCATACTTATATAATTGTTGCCTTTTCAAATATATCAATTGTTGAAGCAAGTCCGACTTCTAACACTAATTGTCTACAAAGCATCAAACTTTTGGTTTTCATTTTTAATTTCTTTGAATTGTTGCAATCCCTTGTTTAAAATATTCACAAATATTTTTATAACTGCCAGTTTTGTCCTCTTCAAGCAATTTAATGTAAATTTCTCCACGCATAAAATGTTCAAATTTCCCACTTGTTCACATGCAGAAGTATCCAGGTATATACAACTTTGTGGAAAATCAAATTATTGAGATGAAAATGTGGCTCTTTATAAAAGTTTTCCGGGTTTAATCCCGCCTGTGGCAAGGGATAAATTCTTATACTTGTAAAATTGCTGTGTTTTCAAAGATATTTGATTGTTAAAGCAAGTCCGATATCTAAAACCATGTGTATGCTAAGTATCAGTTTTTGATTGTATTTTTTCCTATTTTTGAATTGATGTGATCCATTGTTAAGATAAACACAAATATTTTTATAATTGCCAGTTTTTCTCTCTTCAAGTAATTTAATGTAAAGAGTCGCATGCATAAAAATCTACAATTTTTCGACTTGTTCTTACAAGTGTGACAAGAAATTTTGCCCATTTCGTTCTCAGGATTTTTCGTGGAATAATCCAATTATTAAGGACCTTGTCACAGCATGGTGGATGAAAGTGTGCCTCTTGATAAGATGTTTGCAGGTTCCCGCCTACAGCAAGGGAAAAATTTATCCCGCCTACGGCAAGGGATAAATTCTTAATATTTATATAATTGCTATCTTTTCAAAGAGATTTGATTATTAAAGAAAGTCCAATTTCTAACACCCATTGTCAACTAAACAACATATGTTTGGTTTCTTTTAAAATAGTTTTGAATTTTTGTAATCCCTTGTTAAAATTAATTTTGAAAACTTTTTCCATAAGACAAATTTTTCAAAGAAAAGTTAAAACCTCCATTGAGCCAAGAATGAGCAAAAGTAAAGTCAAATAATCTTCCAAGCGTAAAACCACCACAAATCACTAAACAATAAATGAATGAAACTCAAAACGAACAGAAATTATAATAAATAGTCGAGTCAAATTCAAAATGAGTAGAAATCAATATGCGTAGGGCTAATAAACCATATAACTTCTGAAGACCAGAGTACAACTTGCATTTCACTGAAAAAAAAAAAAAAAAAATAGACAAACAAATGACCGTGGATCGTCAGTTCAATTGACATATACTGATATTTCTTCCTTAATACTTCGATAATTTTTCATTTATGTAAGTAAGAAATTTGAAAACATTTCAAACGTGTTTTTTTCCGAAATATGTTTTTTCCAAGCCGTAATTTTTTTTCTCCAATCACTTTCGACTATTAACAAGGGTGCTGACTCTTTTAAATTCAATTCAAATGAGCTGTTTTCGAAATTTTTGCAACGATAAATGGCTGTCTAGGAATTTCTGTCAGATTCATTTTTGGGGAATACAAGATGTAAGGAGGGGGATATCCACCCTATGATCACTCTGAATCTTAAAAAGGCACTAGGACTTCTGCTTACGACCCTAATAAGTCCCTTCTTTGGAGTTTACCTGATCACCCTTTCTACATATTCCTTATATCCCCCCAGGGCTTAACTTAAAACTCTTGCCCTAAGGGCTGTAGGGGGTTGTCATCCTCAAAGACATAATTTCTGGACCTTTCAAATTGCATTAAATAAAATGGCTATCTCAAAATTTTTATTGGGTGTGTCTTGCGAAATTTTGGGCGTGGGAAAGGGCCTAGTTGCCCTCCAATCACTTTCTATTATTTAAACGGCTCTTTCTCTATCTATTTCCTAGCAAAAGAGCTATTTTCGAAGTTTTTTCGACAACAAATGACCATCTCAAAATTTGAATCAGATGTATTTTGGAAAATATGAAGTTTGGGGGGTATCCACCCTCTGATCACTTTGAATCTTAAAAAAGACACTATAATTTCTGATTGAAAGTCCAATGAGTCCCATTCTTCTTTATTATTATTCAATTTTTCAGAACTACTTTGTTTCATTCACAAATCAATTTTTTCACAAAACACTAGAAGAATCACTGAATTTTATATAACTATATCTACATGCTTTTTATAATGTTTTCAACATTATTTTGATCTTCCTATTCAATATAATATTAATAACATTTGCTACTATAGCCCTATAAAAATGCAGTCCTTGAAAATTGATTCTATATTAAAAATTATTCTATATCAAAACGTTGGGGTTAGTTGCCCTCCAATCACTTTTGACTATTAAATGGGCACTGCTCTTTCAATTTCCAATCAAATGAGCTCTTTTCGAGGATTATTTGACAACAAATGGCCATCTTCAAATTTCTATCAGATTTGTTTTGGAAAATATGAGGTGTGGGGGTATCCACCCTCTGATGACTTTGAGTCTTAAAAAATGCTTTAGAATTTCTGATTGCTAATCCAATGAGCCCCATCCGAAGTTTACATGAATACCCTTTCTATATGTACAACTTATTCGTCCTATGGGCATAACTTACAAACCTTGCCTTGAGGGCTCTTCGGGGTCTTCATCCTCTAGGACTATATACACCATTTATGCCCCAAGACATAATTTACAACCCTTACCATGAGGGCTGTAGGGGGTTGTCATCCTCAAACATAGAAAAATACAATATTTTTCAGGAAAATACGAGGTGTCGGTTGGTGGGACTACCCACCCTTCGATCACTTTGAATCTTAAAAAGGGCACTACAACTTGTAATTACCAATGCAATGAGCCCCATCCGAAGCTTGCAACCTTTGCCCTGACGGCTGTGGGGGTTGTCATCCACAAAGACATAATTTCTGGACTTTTCAATTACGTTGATCCAAATGGCTATCTCAAAATTTTGATTGGATGCGTTTGGGGAAATGGTGGGCATGGGGTGGGGTAGGGGTTAGTTGCCCTCCAATCACTTTCGACTAATAATAATTGCACTAGCCTTTTCAATTTCCAATCGAATGTGTTCTCCGAATTGAGTCCCCTCTGAAGTTTAAACGAAGACCTTATCTATATATACCTTACATTCCCTCAAGACATAACTCACAACCCTTGCCCTGAGGGCTGTAGGGAGTTGTCATCCTCAAACACATACATTCCAGACTTTTCAATTGGGTTAAGGAAATTGGCTGTCCAAAAATTTTTATTGGACGTGCTTAGGGATATGGTAGGTGAGGGTTTATTTGCCCAACAATCACTTTCGACTTTTAAAAAGAGCACTTGTATTTCTCAATTTTCAATTGATTGAGTTCGTTTGTAAGTTTCTACGACAACAAATGGCGGTCTCAAAATTTCTATCAAAAGCATAACGGGAAATAAATAACGACGAAGACCACACTGCCTTTCCATCACAAATACTAAAAAGAAGAAGAACAATAGATAATTTCTCAAGACAGTGGGAAACAAATTACAATGAATATTTCGGCCCTATGTCCAAGGGTCGTCCTCGGCAATACAAATAAGAAAAAACAACTTAAAAGGGGATAAAATTAATAAAACTAAAATGAATAGTTTTTCAAAACAGTCCCAGCATCCTTACCTCAGCGAAGTTCAACCAGGACTGATAAATAAATTGTGATGAAACGAGGCAATTAATTGAAATGAAAGAATATGATTTGAAAACACGTTTTTAATGTCAGTCTAGCTTTTTTCGCTGCTGATCTCATAGGTTTATTTGTCACAGGTTCTGTGTTAATATCTATTGGGTTTCTTATAATATTTCGTAAGGTCATGTATAATTAAATTTTTGTATAGAGCATTCAGTGAATATTCTCCTAAATCCCTATCTAAGGAAATATTATTAATCTTAAGTCTGATTTTAATTGCTTCTCGAACTACTTGCCTTATGCCGAGATCATTGCTAATAATGGCGGATTCTTCAAAAAGTATTTTGTGGCTAGGATTTTCGAAAACATGGCTGCATAAAGCATAATCAAAAGAAATAGAAGTGATATTAGAATACAGAGTTTGGTGATATCATCTTTATGTTGTTGTAGGCGTTTCTCGAAATTCTGGTGGGTTCTCCTTACATAGAATTTGCCACAGTCTTAATACAGGTTAATAATATTAGCGTGTTTTGCCTAAACTAATGAATTTGTTTCCCACTGTCTTGAAAAATTCCCTATTGTTCTTCTTGTTTTCAGTGTTTGTGATGGAAAGGCAGTGTGGTCTTCGTCATTATTTACGTCTCGCTAATGGGGAGCAGTTGATCAATGATATATTTTACTTCATTAGCTTAGGCAAAAAACACGCTAATATTATTAACCAACAAAAATTATTGGAATCTTGCAAATTTGAAAATCTTATTCCCAAGTCTTTAAGATTCAGCTTACACTTAAATACCCAAAAAGAAGAGCGATTTGCTCATACATTACAATTAAAAACATTAATACACACTACTAAAGATAAAAAAACAAAAAGTTACATTATTTCCTTTGAAAGGAAATCTCGAGAAAAGTTTTTATTCGAAAATTTGTCTTCTGCTGATTTTAACCAAGTTGCTGGATTGGAAAGAAATTTATTTAGTCATGATTCCCGCTTATCAAGGGAACGACTTATTAAAAAATTTGAAAACCTACTAAATGAATCATAAATAACTAACCCTATTTATGATCCAAGATTCACTCCTGGACCGGCTGTGGTTAATTTGTCCTCTAGAACGCTCGAACCATTGGAAATTCAAACTCTCGAAAAAGGTCCAAATTTTTTTTTTTTCTAAAACAAGTTTCTGTGGCAGATTTGATTTCCTCTCTAGAGTCTTCTTTGCACAAATTTTATTCATCTATTTCCAACCCACACGAAGTTAGGGCTTGTCAAATCAATAAGGCCCTTACTATCAGTAAAGCAGATAAAGGTAATACAATTGTAATTGTTGACATTGATTATTATGATCGTAAAATGAATACAATTATTTCCGATACCGTTACTTACTATAAACTGGATTTCGATCCTACGGATAAATATCGATGAAAAGTAAAATCGATGAGAGTGGAATTGGAGTCTCTGAAAAACAATTTACCCATTAACCTAAAATTTAGTAATAAATTTTGTTATAGAGGATGTTCTGCGCCCAAGATCTATGGTCTTCTTCAAATTCACAAGACTGGAGGCCAACTCCGTCCCATTGTATCAACTTTCTCATCATCAATGCAAAAATAGGAAAGTGGTTGTCGGTGGCATAGCATCCTTTCTTAGGAACACAAAAATCATATTTAAAACATTTGACTGATATTACTAATAAGTTGAACAATTTTAATTTGGAGGAGATTTGACTTCTCTTTAATTTTGATATGGTTTCCATATATTCGAATTGTTATTTGAAAAAGAGCGAAGATATATTTAGGATTAAATTGCCAAAGTACTTTGATTTGATACAAGGCTAATTTAGATTTTGATATCCATATGATGGTGGCTATCCTTGTAAATGAATATTCTATTAATTTTGGTTTTAGAGGTTAATTATACAAACACGTGCTTGTTTTGGTCATGGGGGCATCCCTCTCTCTTTTATTAACAAATGTTTTCATAAACTCTATTGAAACCTCTGCTATACAAAGTTTTAGGCTCTCCCCATTGATTCTGGGAGAGGTTCTTGAACGATGTGGTTTGCATTTGGAAACACGATTTAGAATCACTAGACCTTTTCCATAAGTATTTAAATAGTTTTGATAAACCATAAAAAACACAGAGGAGTTTGAAGAAAACGACAAACTAGCTTTTCTTGATATCTTACAAATTAAATGTTATTTCCATTTACTGTCCTAAATATATAGAAAGTCTACACACAATGATAGGTTTTTGAGTTTTGATTCATGCTACCCTATTTCAGTGAAGTGAGGGGTGTTGCTTTCACTGGTGAATAGAGCTTTTAGAGTTTGTTCACAGGAGCTTTTATTATTATGAATTGTTGTAGTTGAGGGATATTTCATTTTGTATTAACTACCCGAATAAGTTCAGTAATAAAAGAATAAAGAATAGACAAACTAAACATGACAATAGAGTAATTGGAGTTTTGCAGTCTTCAGAATTAAATGTGTCTATAAGTTTCCTTTCTTCACTTTATGTACCTATTTTGGGAGAGATGTTTATACAAATTTTTCGTAAACATAGCATTGATAAATGTTTCTAATCGGTGAGACAAATAGGAAGTTTCTATATTTCAGGGAAAGATTTAAAATTTCTTGTTCTTGTGGAAATTTTTCTATTGGTAGAACTCCACAGTAATATCTTAAAAGATTTATTGAGCATCACAACTCAATAGAAAAAACCCTACAACTAACCAACCTTCTTGAAGCTTTTGTTTCAGCTCCGGCTGAACCTACATTTTTTCATCCGGAACCTTTTGTGCAATTTGATTAGGGCACGGCTATTTCTAATGATAGGGGTTTTCTCAACGAGCAAGAGAGGCTATAGAAATTAAAACACGTATATTTACTAATCTTTCAATATAAAGGGACACGGGAAATTTAAATATTGACCCCATTTATGATTTTCTTTTAAAAATGAACCGATAGTCAAAAAGAAAATTAAAATTTTGCATATTCACCAGGAGACTTGATTACCTACTGGACCAAAAAGAGTTACTTCATCAATAAGAGCTAACAAGAAGATTATTTCACAACAGAATAATTAACTTAATTTCAATTTTTTAATTTTCTCCTCAGTTGCTTAGATATTCTCCTTGATATAACTCTAATAGCCTTTTTTCCTTACGTGGATCAGTTGCAACAATTGGATTTTATTAGTATTGGTGGTGGTTTTATTTGTTTTTAGTTTAGCATTTTTCTTTGCATCTTTGTAAAGAGGGCGCATAGTTTGCATACAAGCGAAATATCCGCCTTATTCCAATTTTTGTCTTTTCTCTCTCCTGGCCGTAGTTTCGCTTGTTGCCTTTTCATTGAGTTTTACCTCTCTTTGTTGTTTTTGTCATGGCTGGCCAAGTTAGATTAAGAACTTTTATTCGTTAATTGTACGGGCAACAATTAGCCGCTTAGACTTAAATTTTGTCGAAAACCTTTCAAGAAATAATATCCCATCTGACATTTTTCTAAGAATTAAGGAAATGGTCATTAGATCTTTTCACCATGATTTCAGTTTATCAAAGGTTTGTTAGGCGAACAAGTTCAATAGACTTTTGCTTGAGAAGTTGCAGGATTCAGATGTTTTTTCCTGTTTTTTTTCTGGGTCCTGCCATTAAGAATTTGTCATCGAAACCTCTAGGTAGTCAACAAGAGGCAGTTTTGTCGAAGGGTTTTAAATTCTCTTTTACAACACCAATTTTGTGTTCAAAAATTAAACTATTATTAAATAGTTATTAAATATTGATATTAAACTACTTTCTGATTTGAAAATCACTAGAGCAGATAAAGGCAACACTATTGTAAATATGGACACTGATTATTATGATCATAAAATGAATGCAATTATTTCTGATACCATTACTTACAAAAATCGGATTTTGATCCTACGGATAAATATCTAAAGTCGATGAGAAAGGAGTTGAAGTGTCTGAAAAACAGTTTACTCATTAACCCATACTTTTATAATCAATTTTATCCAAGACGTTACTATGTACCCAGGATCTATGGTCTACCCAAAATCGTAAGACGGGAGTCCCCACGCATCGCATTGTACCAACTTTCTCGTCACCTGTTGCAAAAATAGGCAAGTAGTTGTCGGTGGCATTGCGTCCTCTCTTAGGATTACAAAAATCATACTTAAAAAACTTGACTGAAAAATTCTATGCATGGACTTTATTGAAACCTCCACTATGCACAGTTTTAGGTTCTTCCCTCGTTTCTGTATGACTGCTGTATGAAAAGACATTAAATTGCGTGAAGAGCAAAGAAATAATAGTTGCGAAAATATTTGTATAAATTTTAACAAGGGATTACAGCAATTCGGAAACCTTAAAAAAGAAGACCAAAATTTGAAATTTAATAGAAATTGTTGTTAGAAAAGTATCATCATCGAATTTCTTTTCTTATAACTATAAGAATTGTCTTTTTAATACGTGAAAAAAGTTGAAAAGTTTTTTTTTCTAAATTCAGATTAAAATCGCCGAAGTTATTAAGTAAACTGCAAAAATTTTTATGCCTTAGCAATTCAACTAGTTCAAACGAGAATTCAAACTAACTCATTCAAACTAGAAATCCTGTGGTGGCGCAGTTGATTTGACCTTAGCTTGGTAATACGGGACCCAGAGATCGAATCACGTTGCAGGAATACACTGCAGGGCCGACGCAGGGACCTTAGTAGTCAAGAAGCGTCGTTAATTCTTAAATCTAATCTAATTCAAACTAGAAAAATACCAGAAAATTTTTTAATTAGTTTGCGTTTGATAAAATCAACTTGCTACGTGATTAAGCTTTAAAGTTTGAATGCAATCAGATGATTCTCTATTTTGACAAAAGATTACAACACTTCAAAAGCTTAAAAAAGAAAACCAAAAGTTGCATGCTTAGTGCATATCGTTGTTGAAAATTGGACTAGCTTCAATAATCGAAGAGGTTCAAATAGACTCAGTATGAGAATACATAAAATTTCGTAAAGCACAAAAAATTGGTATCTTCAAAAAATTTTGTATATATTTTAACAAGCGATTACAACAATTCAACAAGAGCTAAGAACTCATATGGCACTTGTGACGAGGTTGGAAGAGCCAAGAGCCCATATGGCATGAGCTGTAGCAAAATTCTAGGAATCAATAGATTGATTTAAAGGAAAATCAGAGACTTAATGCCAGTCAGGATTTAAAATAAGTGCTGACAGACACGAGGTCCTTCTAAATATCAAAACTCATTACGATGCGATCACCGACTTGTAAGTTAAAAATATCTCATTTTTTCTAACTTTTCCTCTCCCTTCAGCCCCCCAGATAGTCGAATCGGGTTAAACGACTTTATTAAGTCAATAATACAGGTCCCTGACATGCCTACCAATTTTCATCGTCATAGCACGTCCAGAGGCACCGAACTCGCTAAAGCACAGGAAATCCCCCTAACTCTCCCATAGAGAGCGTGTCCAGTCCGGTTACGTCAATCAAGTATCTACAATATTTGCTTATTCTACCCACCAAGTTTCGTCCCTATCTCTCCACTCTAAGCGTCTTCCAAGATTTCCGGTTTCCCCCTCCAACTCTCCCAAATGTCACCATATCTGGTTGGGATTTAAAAAACAGCTCTGAGACATGAGTTCATTCTAAATATTCTTAAGTTAAAAATACCACAGTTTTTCTAATTTTCCAAATTAACACACCCCCCCCCCTCCAACTCCCCCAAAGAGAGCGAATTCAGTCCAGTTATGTCAATCACGTATTTAAGACGTGTGCTTATTCTTCCCACCAAGTTTCATCTCTATCTCTCCACTCTAAGTGTTTTCCAAGATTTTTCGTTTCCCCTCCAGCTCCTCCAATATCACCGGATACGGTCAGGATTTAAAATAAGAGCTCTGAGAGACGACGATATCCCATTCGAAAGT
The DNA here is from genome assembly GCF_032884065.1 of Artemia franciscana. Taxonomy (NCBI): domain Eukaryota; kingdom Metazoa; phylum Arthropoda; class Branchiopoda; order Anostraca; family Artemiidae; genus Artemia; species Artemia franciscana. The sequence continues at coordinate 65,507,978 of NC_088863.1, read as the reverse complement.
TAAAAATCCCTTTTTTTTCAATTTTCCTCTCCCTCCAGCCGCCCAGATGGTCGACTCGGGGGAAGGACCGTTTTCAAGTCAATTTGTGCAGCTCCCTAACACGCCTACCAATTTTCATCGTCCTAGCACGTCCAGCAGCACTGAACTCGCCAAAGCACTGGAAATCCTTCCCCAAATCCTCAAAAGAGAACGTATCCACTCCAATTATGTCAATCACGTATCTAGAGCTCGTGTTTATTTTTCCCATTAAGTTTCATCCCAATCTCTCGACTCTAAGCGTTTTTCAAGATTTCTCCTTTCCCCCTCTAGCCCCCCATGTCCCCGGATCCGATACGAATTGAAAATAGACTATCTGAGACATAAGATCTTTCCATATACCAAGTTGTATTAAGACGCATTCGTAAGATAAAGATACCTCAGTTTTCACATCATCCAAGATTTCCGGTTTCCCTCTCAAAAAACCCCCCACTGTCAGTGCACCTGGTTGCGATTTAAAATAAAACTCTGAAGCACAAGATGCTTCTAAATATCAAATTTTATTAAGATCTGATCACACATTCGTAAGTTATAAATACCTAATTTTTCTAATTTTTCCGAATTAACCCTGCCCCCACTCCTTCAAAGAGAGTGGATCCGGTCCGATTATGTCAGTCACATATTTTTAACTTGTGCTTATTTTTCCACGAAGCTTTATCCTGATCTCTAAACACTAAGTGTTTTCCAAGATTTCTGGCTCCCCCCTCAAACCACCTGCAATGAAACTGCATCCAGTCAGGATCAAAAATAAGAGATCTGATTTAGGAGGTCCTTCTAAATATGAAATTTCATTGAGATCTGATCTCTGCTTCGTAAGTTAAAAATACCTCACTATTTCTATTTTCTTAGAATTAACCCTCCCCCCGACTCCCCCAAAGAGACCGGATCTGTGCGCTTCCCCCCAAGCCCCCCGCGCGCGTAAATCGTTACGCGCCATATTAGTTACCCGTCATTGTAGCTGTTTCCCTGTGTCCCACCTGTGAATAAAGATATAGACATATATATATATATATATATATATATATATATATATATATATATATATATATATATATATATATATATATATATATATATATATATATATATATATATATATATATATATATATATATATATATGTATATATATATATATATATATATATATATATATATATATATATATATATATATATATATATATATATATATATATATATATATATATATTTAACTACGTAAAACTTGCGAATATAGAACATTCTTGGCTGTCCCATTGTCTGTGCATATAAATAGATTGTCAGGTTTACCGACTCTTGAACATGCAACATTTAATTTTCCCTTGGAAAAAAATCTGTATTCAGATCTATACCTCATTATTCTAATGATTGCCCTTGAGCTTTGTTGATGGTGATTGCTAGTCGAACAATCCCTGTGACCCCGTCTTGTGTCCCGGTCGTCATTTGTGTCCCGTTGCTGTGTTGATGGTGATTGCTAATCGAACATTTCTTGTGTCCCGGTCACTTTCTCTTTGAGTGTCTCGGTCGTCATTTATATTCCCTATGTCTCGGTGTCCCGGTCGTCATTTGTGTCCCTATGTCCCGGTCTGTAATTTCGTCAGTCGAAAAACATGACGTCAGTCGACACACAAACATGACGTCACTCGACAGACACACAGACAACTTATTTTTATATATATAGACTAGCTGTTGGAGGGATCAGACCTAGTTTGAGGGGGCGCTTCGCGCCCACTCCCAAGCCCCCCCGCGCGAGTAAGTCGTTACGCGCCATATTAGTTACGCGCCATTGTAGTTGTGAGTCCCACCTGTGAATATATATATATATATATATATATATATATATATATATATATATATATATATATATATATATATATATATATATATATATATATATATATATATATATATGTATATATATATATATATATATATTTTAACTACGTAAAGCTTGTGAATATACAGCATTCTTCACTGTCCAATTGTCTGTGCATATAAATAGATTGTCAGGTTTACCGACTCTTGAACATACAACATATAATTGTCCATGGGCAAAACAATCCGTATTCAGATCTATACCTCATGATTGTAATGATTGCCCTTGAGCTTTGTTGATGTTGATTGCTAATCAAACATTCCTTTGTCACCGTCTTCATTTATATATCCCCTTGTGCCCCCCTGGCCTCCCCGTTGTAGTTGTGTCCCTGTGTCCCGGTCGTCATTTATATTCCCTGTGTCCTGTTCGTCATTTATGTCCCGGTGTCCCAGTCTGTAATTTCTCTTTGTGTGTCCCGGTCGTCATTTATATTCCCTGTGTCCCGGTGTCCCGGTCATCATTTGTGTCCCGGTGTCCCGGTCTGTATATACATTCGTTTTTTTAGTTATACCTCATGATTCTAATGATTGCCCTTGAGCTTTGTTGATGGTGATTGCTAATCGACCATTCCCTGTGTCGCCGTCGTCATTTATATATCCCCCTGTGCCCCCCCGGCGTCCCCGTTGTAGTTGTGTCCCTGTGTCCCGGTCGTCATTTATGTTCCCTGTGTCCCGGTCGTCATTTGTGTCCCGGTGTCCCAGTCTGTAATTTCTCTTTGAGTGTCCCGGTCGTCATTTATATTCCTTCTGTCCCGGTCGTCATTTGTGTCCTGGTGTCCTGGTCTGTATATACATTCGTTTTTTAATTGGTCTTTTTTTTAGTTTTTAGTTTTTTACCTTTTTTTAAGTTTTTTTTTAGTTATACTTCATCATTCTAATGATTGCCCTTGAGCTTTGTTGATGGTGATTGCTAATCGAACATTCCCTGTGTCCCCGTCGTCATTTATATATCCCCCTGTGCCTCCTGGCGTCCCCATCGTAGTTGTGTCCCTGTGTCCCGGTCGTCATTTATATTCCCTGTGTCCCGGTCGTCATTTGTGTCCCGGTGTCCCGGTCTGTATATACATTCGTTTGTGAATTGGTATATGATGAAATAAATTTTTGTGTTTTTCTCCTTTTTTTCTTTTTAGTTCTTTTTTGGTTTTTACTTTTTTTTAAGTTTTTTTCTTTTTCTTTTTAGTTTTTTTTGTAGTTTTTACCTTTTTAGTTTTTTAATTTTTATTTTTTTTAGTTTTGTTTTTTCCTTTATTTTTCAGTTTTTTTTCTTTTTTTTAGTTTTTTTTAGTTTTTTAGATCTTTTAGTTTTTTTTATTAGTTTTCAGTTTTTTTGTTTTTTTTTGTAATTTTTCCCTTTTTTCTAGTTTTTTTAGTTTATTTTTACTTATGTCCTGGTCGTCATTCATATTCCCTGTGTCCCGGTCGTCATTTGTGTCCCGGTGCTTTGTTGATGGTGATTGCTAATCGAACATTCCTTGTGTCCCGGTCGCTTTCTCTTTGAGTGTCCCGGTCGTCATTTATATTCCCTATGTCCCGGTCTGTAATTTCGTCAGTCGACAAACATGACATCAGTCGACACACAAACATGACGTCACTCGGCACACAGACACACAGACAACTTGACGAATTTTTGTAATTTCGACTGACAAAATTACAGACCGAGACACCGGGACACAAATGACAACCGGGACACTCAAAGAGAAATTACAGACTGGGACACCGGGACACAAATAACGACCGGGACACAGGGAATATAAATGACGACCGGGACACAGGGACACAACTAAAACGGGGACGCCTGGGGACACAGGGGGATATATAAATCTATACATATAAAAATTAGTTGTTTGTTTGTGTTTCTGTTGACTGACGTCATGTTTGTGTGACGACTGACGTCATTGTTAGGATTGAGCATTATGCCGTTATGAAGTTGTTTGTCGACTGACGCCATGTTTGTCGACTGACGAAATTACAGACCGGGACACCGGGACACAAATGACGACCGGTACACAGGGAATATAAATGACGTCTGGGACTCTCAAAGAGAAATTACAGACTGGGACACCGGGACTCAGGGAATATAAATGACGACCGGGACACAACTATAACGGGGACGCCGGGGGACACAGGGGGATATATAAATGACGACCGGGACACAGGGAATGTTTGATTAGCAATCATAATCAACAAAGCTCAAGGGCAATCATTAGAATAATGAAGTATAGATCTGAATACGAATTGTTTTTCTCATGGACAACCGGGACACAACTGACGACCGGGACACAGGGAGTATAAATGACGACCGGTACACTCAAAGAGAAATTACAGACCGGGACACCGGGACACAAATGACGACCGGCACACAGGGAATATAAATGACGACCGGGACACTCAAAGAGAAATTACAGACTGGGAAACCGGGACACAAATGACGACCGGGACAGGGGGCACAGGGGGGATATATAAATGACAACCGTGACACAGGGAATGTTCGATTAGTAATCACCATCAAAAAACCTCAAGGGCAATCATTAGAATAATAAGAGAAATTACAGACGGGAAACAGGGACACAAATGACGACCGGGACACTGGGACACAGGAAACATAAATGACGACCGGGACACTCAAAGAGAAATTACAGACTGGACACAAATGACGACCGAGACACAGAGAATATAAATGACGACCGGGACACATGGACAAAACTGCAGCGGGGACGCCGCGAGGCAGAGGGGGGATATATAAATGACGACTGGGACACAGGGAATGTTTGACTAGCAATTACCATCAACAAAGCTCAAAGGCAATCATTAGAATAATGAGGTATAGATCTGAATTCGGATTGTTTTTCCCGTGGATAATTATATGTTGCATGTTCAAGAGTCGGTAAACCTGACAATCTATTTATATGCACAGACAATGGGACAGCGAAGAATGTTGTATATTCACAAATTTTACGTATTTAAAAACATACACACACACACACACACACATATATATATATATATATATATATATATATATATATATATATATATATATATATATATATATATATATATATATATATATATCTATCTATATATATAAAAATAAGTTGTCTGTCTGTCTGTGGATGGATGGATGGATGTGTCAGGTGACGTCACCTGAAAAAACTGGATTAGGTGACGTCAAAACTGAAAAAACTAAAAAAAGGCAAAAACTACAAAAAAAACTAAAAACTAATAAAAAAAATAAAAAAGCTAAAAAACTAAAAAAACTATAAAGGTAAAAACCAATAAAAAACTAAAAAAAAAACTGAAAAAACTAAAAAAAGGCAAAAACTACAAAAAAAAACTAAAAACTAATAAAAAAAGTAAAAAAGCTAAAAAACTAAAAAAACTAAAAAAACTAAAAAAAGGTAAAAAACTAAAAAAAATAAAAAATAAAAAAAAACTAAAAAAAAGGAAAAAACTGAAAAATAAGCTAAAATAAAGGTAAAAACCAATAAAAAACTAAAAAAAAAAGGAAAAAACTAATAAATGACGACACTCAAAGAGAAAGCGACCAGGACAAAAGGAATGTTCGATTAGCAATCAACAAAGCACCGGGACACAGGGAGTATAAATGACGACCAGGACATAAGTAAAAAAAAAAACTATCTATATATATAAAAATAAGTTGTCTGTGGATCTGTGGATCGTGGATCAGGTGACGTCACCTGAAAAAACTGGATCAGGTGACGTCAAAACTGAAAAAACTAAAAAAAGGCAAAAACTACAAAAAAACTAAAAACTAATAAAAAAAATAAAAAAGCTAAAAAACTAAAAAAACTAAAAAAAGGCAAAAACTACAAAAAAAACTAAAAACTAATAAAAAAGCTAAAAAACTAAAAAAACTAAAAAAAAGGCAAAAACTACAAAAAAACTAAAAACTAATAAAAAAAATAAAAAAGCTAAAAAACTAAAAAAACTAAAAAAACTAAAAAAAGGTAAAAAACTAAAAAAACTAAAAACTAAAAAAAAACTAAAAAAGGTAAAAACTAAAAGAACTAAAAAAGAAAAAAATAAATGACGACACTCAAAGAGAAAGCGACCAGGACAAAAGGAATGTTCGATTAGCAATCAACAAAGCACCGGGACACAGGGAGTATAAATGACGACCAGGACACAAGTAAAAAAAAAAATTAACAAAACTAAAAAGAAGGTAAAAACTACAAAAAAACTAAAAAGAAAAAAAAACTAAAAACTAATAAAAAAACTAAAAAATCTAAAAATCTAAATAAACTAAAAAAGAAAAAAAAAGGAAAAAAATAAAGGAGAAAAACAAAACTAAAAAACGAATGTATATACAGACCGGTACACCGGGATACAAATGACGACCGGGACACAGGGAATATAAATAACGACCGGGACACAGGGACACAACTACAACGGGGACACCGGGGGAAACAGGGGGATATAAATGACGACCGGGACAAAAAAACTAAAAAGAAATAAAAACTAAAAACTAATAAAAAAAACTAAAAAATCTAAAAATCTAAATAAGCTAAAAAAGAAAAAAAAGGAAAAAAATAAAGGAGAAAAACAAAACTAAAAAACGAATGTATATACAGACCGGGACACCGGGATACAAATGATGACCGGGACCCGGGACACAGGGAATATAAATGACGACCGGGACACAGGGACACAACTACAACGGGGACACCGGGGGAAACAGGGGGATGTAAATGACGACCGGGACACCGGGACAGGGAATGGTCGATTAGCAATCACCATCAACAAAGCTCAAGGGCAATCATTAGAATCATGAGGTATAGATCTGAATACAGATTGTTTTCCCATGGACCATTATATGTTGCATGTTCAAGAGTCGGTAAACCTGACAATCTATTTATATGCAAAGACAATGGGACAGCAAAGAATGTTGTATATTCGCAAGTTTTACGTAGTTAAAACCATATATATATATATATATCTATATTCACAGGTGGGACATAGGGACACAACTACAATGGCGCGTAACTATTATGGCGCGTAACGACTTACGCGCGCGGGGGGGCTTGGGGGGGGGCGCGAAGCGCCCCCACCAACTAGGTGTTGGGGTGGCGCGAAGCGCCACCCCAACAGCTAGTATATATATATATATATATATATATATATATATATATATATATATATATATATATATATATATATATATATATATATATATATATATATATATATATATGTTTTTTTCTTTGTAAAAAACAAAGAAATGTTTTTTCTTTTAATTTTTTTTATTTAGTTTTTTAAAATTTTTGTTATTTTTTTATTTTTTTCTTTTATAACGGTAATAACGTGTAACGGTAAAGATAGTGTAACAGACGGACATACATACTACTTATTTTTATATATATAGATTTATATTTATATATATATATATATATATATATATATATATATATATATATATATATATATATTATATATATATATATATATATATGTGTATATATATATATATATATATATATATATATATATATATATATATATATAAATATATATATAATATATATATATATATATATATATATATATATATATATATATATATATATATATATATATATATATATATATATATATATATATATATATATATATATAAAAATAAGTTGTCTGTCTGTGGATCAGGTGACGTCATGTTTCTGTGTCGACTGACGTCATGAAGTTAGTTGTCGTCATTTTTGCTATGTCGATGACGTCATTAAAGATATTTAAGACATATATGTTCACGTAGAAATCTATTAATGTTTAAGTTTAAAATGACTGATGAACTTACAATGGCAAAAGCCGATGAAAATGCTCAAAGAGTCTATGCCAAAAAACTTGCTGCTGATAGAGAAAGTCAGAAAAGAAAGCGTGCCGAGGAATCAAAAGAACAGCAAGGAAACAGGCTTGAGACTAAAGAACGCAAAACCGCGCAGTTAGATGAAGATCCACCTGGACAGCGAGAGTCAAAACATATCAAAACTGAAAATGATAGCGATGATGATTGGGTTTGGGATTTTGACTTGGATAAGGTCATCAATGCCTACCAGATTTTAGTTAAAAACACAAAGGTTCGGCTATATGTATTTCATAATGAAGCTGAAAAATAAAGAAGAAAAAGAAAACTGAAAAAAGAAAAAATTTAAAAAACTAAAAAATACTAAAAAGAAAAAACACTCAAAGAGAAATTACAGACCGGGACACAAATGACGACCGGGACAGAGGGAGTATAAATAACGACCGGGATACTCAAAGAGAAATTACAGACTGGGATACCGGGACACAAATGACGACCGGAACACAGGGAATATAAATGACGACCAGGACATAGGTATTTAAGAATATCGTTCAAACACAAATTTTTAATTGTAAGAAGACCGTTGAAAGAGAAATTTCTAATTGTAAAATGACTGAAGAACCTACAATGGCAACGGTACCACCATCGAAGTAGATAACCAGTGGGTTTACGGCCAACCTACCATCTTCAAAGATACCACGATAGGAAGACTCTACACCGTTCACCCCAATAACCATGAATGCTTCTTTCTACGCCTGCTTTTGGTGAATGTACCCGGTCCGACATCCTTTGAGTATTTGAGAACTGTAAACGGTACTATACATGACACTTACCGAAGTGCATGCCAAGCTCTGAATTTATTGGAGAATGACCAACACTGGGATAACTGCATCAATGACGCGTGCGAAACGTCAATCCCAAGTCAAATTCGTGCACTTGCTCACCATCAGCTCCTACAGAGTTATGGGAAAAATATAAGTCAAAAATGTCCGAAGATATACTCCATCGAAAACAGTTAGAGACGTCAGATATGACTTTTGATTTTACACCAGAAATTTATAACTACACTTTAGTTATTATAGAAGATTTGTGCGTACGTATGGCAAACCAACCTCTTCAGGATTTGGGAATGCCTTCACCTAACCGTATCGCTGCTGTTTCGACATGTGTAGAATTGGATCGTGAACAAAGTTACAGTACGAGTGATCTATTATCGTATTTACAAAATAACATTTCCAAGTTAACGTCGGAACAAAAAGACATTTATGATACGATAGACTCAATTTCAAGACGTATACAACTACCTACTGATTTCTGTAATTTAGTGACGTCCAAAAATGAATTGATTGAAAAAGTATTTCTGAATATTCTAAAAAATTATAAAAATAATAAATAGCTAAGTGAAAGAGAGATTCTCGCACCCAAAAATATAGACGTCCACGAAATCAACAATATTGTTTTGACCAAGATTCGAGACCAGGCAGTCCTTTGCAAGTCAGTTGACACAGTTTTGGAACCAAGTGAAGCGGTTAATTATCCATCTGAATTTTTAAATTCCATAGATCATTCAGGGTTTCCACCACACGTGCTACAATTAAAAATAGGCGTACCAATAATACTTTTAATAAATATCAACCCACCAAAGCCTTGCAATGGCACGCGACTTGCCGTAAAAAAAACAATGGAAAACCTAATAGAGGCCACAATGTTGACAGGGCCTTTTGAGAGTGAGGCTGTTCTTATTCCTCGCATTCCTATGATTCCAACGGATCTGCCTTTTCAATTAAAAAGATTGCAATTCCCAATTCGATTAGCATTTGCAATCACCATTAACAAAGCTCAAGGTCAATCATTAGAAAAATGTGGTATAGATCATAATACTGATTGTTTTTCCCATGGACAATTGTACGTTGCATGTTCGAGGGTCGGTAAACCTGACAATCTATTTATATGCAGCGACAATTGGACAGCGAAGAATGTTGTATATTCGCAAGTTTTACGCAGTTAATTTGTATTGTATCTATCTATCTATCTATCTATATAAAAACGAGTTGTGTGTATGCATGTTTGTTTGTTTGTGAAAAGAGCGTTTTTATATGACGTCATTATTAGTGCATACGGCTTTGTATATGCACAGACAATGGGAAAGCCAAGAATGTTGTATATTCGCAATTTTTACGTAGTTTAACTCCTGCAGACGAAATGAATGCTTGCCTGAAAAATTCTAATTTATGGGCACACGTAAAAATATTAAAATTAACTACAAATATGCATGTCCGATTGCAAAACGATGACTCTGGTCAAACATTTTCAGATCAATTGCTGGCAATTGGAAATAGAAAGCTCCCAGTAGTGGGAAAGCCAAAAATGTTGTATGTTTGCAATTTTTACGTAGTTTGAAACACATATATAAATCTATCTATATTCACAGGTGGGACACAGGGACACAACTACAGTGGCGCGTAACTAATATGGCGCGTAACGACTTACGCGCGCGGGGGGGCTTGGGGGGGGCGCGAAGTGCCCCACCAACTAGGTGTTGGGGTGGCGCGAAGCGCCACCCCAACAGCCAGTATATATATATATATATATATATATATATATATATATATATATATATATATATATATATATATATATATATATATATATATATATATATATATATATATATATATATATATATATATATATATATATATATATATATATATATATATATATATATCTATATATATATAAAAATAAGTTGTCTGTCTGTGTGTCTGTCTGTGTGTCAGGTGACGTCATTTTTCTGTGTCGACTGACGTCATGAAGTTAGTTGTCGTCATTTTTGCTATGACGGTGACGTCATTAATGGTATTTAAGACATGCGTTCACGGAAAAATGTTTAATTGTAAAATGACTGAAGAACCTACAATGGCAACAGCCGAGGAAGCTGCTCAAAGAGTCTATGCCAAAAAACTTGCTGCTGATAGAGAAAGTAAGAAAAGAAAGCGTGCCGAGGAATCACAAGAACAGCAAGAAAACAGGCTTGCAGCTGATAGAGAAAGTAGGAAAAGAAAGCGTGCCGAGGAATCACAAGAACAGCAAGAAAACAGGCTTGCGGCTAAAGAACACAAAACCGCGCAGTTAGATGAAAATCCACCTGGAAAGCGAGAGTCAAAACATATCAAAACTGAAAATGATAGCGATGATGATTGGGTTTGGGATTTTGACTTGGATAAGGTCATCAATGTCTACCAGATTTAAGTTAAAAAACAAAGGTTCGGCGATATGTACTTCATAGTGACGCTGAAAAATAAAGAAGAAAAAAAACTGAAAAAATGTAAAAAACTAAAAAAACTAAAAAGAAAAAACACTCAAAGATAAATTACAGACCGGGACACAAATGACGACCGTCACAGAGGGAATATAAATGACGACCAGGAACCTCAAAGAAAAATTACAGACTGGGACACCCGGACACAAATCACGACCGGGAATATAAATGACAACTACAACGGGGACGCCGGGGGCACAGGCGGGATATATAATTGACGACTGAAACACAGGGATTGTTTGAATAGAAATTACAGACCGGGACACAAATGACAACCGGGACACAAATGACAACCGGGACACTGGGACACAGGGAATATAAATGACGACCGGGACACTCAAAGAGAAAATACAAACTGGGACACTAGGATACAAATGACGACTGGGACACAGGGAATATAAATGCTATTTATATGCACAGACAATGGGACAGCGAAGAATGTTGTATATTCGCATGTTTTACGTAGTTAAAAATATATATTTATATAAATCTCTATTCACAGGTGGGACACAGCTACAATGGCGCGTAACTAATATGGCGCGTAACGACTTGCGCGCGCGGGGGGGGTTGGGGGGGGGCACGAAGCGCCCCACCAATTAGGTGGTGGGGTGGCGCGAAGCGAGTTGTGTGTATGCATGTTTTTTTGTTTGTAAAAAGAGCGTTTGCAAATGACGTCATTATTAGTACATAAGGCTTTGTATATGCACATACATATAAATATAAATGCTATTTATATGCACAGACAATGGGACAGCGAAGAATTTTGTATATTCGCATGTTTTACGTAGTTAAAAATATATATTTATATCTATCTCTATTCACAGGTGGGACACAGGGACACAGCTACAATGGCGCGTAACTAATATGGCGCGTAACGACTTACGTGCGCGGGGGGGCGCGAAGTGCCCCACCAACTAGGTGTTTGGGTGCCCCACCCCAACAGCTAGTATATATATATATATATATATATATATATATATATATATATATATATATATATATATATATATATATATATATATATATAGGGGAGAGGTGGGTACAGTGGCGCACTTTCAGGTCAAAGCATCGTAACTTGGGCAAATATTAACATTTTCGGATGACATTTATACTGTTGTGCAGGCAGTTTATTATTCTACACTGGTGATTTATTTCACACTTCTTCTTTGAACCAGTTTTTGATGGAGTCATGTTTTCTGACAGCCACTTTTTGCGCCATTGTTGCCGATACACGGGAACTATGGTGCACCCCATCTGGAGCGGTGGCGCACCCATCTGGAACAGTGGCGCAATCAAACTGCTAAGATGAATACTTCGTTTAATGAGTAAGGAAGTACAAATAATGAACTGAAAATACCTAAAAGATGAATACTTCGTATAATGAGTAAGGAAATAAAAAATAATGAACTGAAAATAAAAGAAGAAGGCGCACTAGTTAATATTGTAAGCAGTCAGGTCAATGAGAAGACCAGTTGCTCCGCCTGTATTTCTGTGCCACCAGAAATATTCGGAGCAGGAAGCTTCATTTCGACACTCGACTTGCTGAAAGTGTTATTTTCTCTGGTCCTGATGAACTTGTAGAAAGGAACCATTCTCTTAATATACATGAGCTCAATGTCAAGGCTGGACTCAGAGAGGACTTCGCCCACGGAGTAAATTTTGTTCTTTTTTATCTCCCCCTCACAAACAAGAACATAATCTCGAACACAGACTTCATTGTCACACAAAAAATCGTTTTGGTCTTCAAGGCCACAGTGGAGGCTTTCATCACTATCACAGCTACTATTGCCTTTTGTGGCAGAGTCACCAAAGTCATCATCAGACGAAGAATCAGAAAACAGGGTCTTTACAAGACTGTTTCTCTTGAAATTGCGGTCAAATTTAGCAAAGTATCCAACAGCACTGCCCTTTTTCTTAGGTCGGACATCCTGTTTTTTGGCACTGGCTTTTGGACAACGGCTTTGTTTGTCTTGGGGTTAATCTTAGAAGTCTTGGCCTTTTTCTTTGCCTCCCTTTCCATGAATTCTTTCTCTAAAGCATCTTTCAATGGGGTATCCGTGGCAATGATGGTTTTCTTCCTCTTCCGAGCTCCTTCTGGCAGCTTCCTAGGGGGCGCTCTTGGGTAGGGCCTTACAGCTTCGGGTGTAACGGCGGTTTTGGAGGCAGTGCTCGGGGAGGCAGAGCTTGGACCCGCTTCGTTATGACTATTCAATTCTTGCTCGACTTCTTCGGCCTCTGGAGCTGCGCTGGGATTAGGGTTTGGTCTGTCGGTCACAGCTGATGTGAGAAAATCGTCGTCTGTGAAAATTAGGCGGTTGAAGGGGAAAATCCCAGTAGCAGCAAAGCCACTGACTATGTTTTTCTGTGTGAAGGAAAGTTGGAAGGCCTTTCCAACAAGTTGAGCGATGATAGAGATGCCAATCGTCTATCCGGGGTTGCTGACGATCCAGTCATTGCAGGCGATGTTGTAGTAGTTTTTGAATGATTTGTAGACTGTTCTCTCCAGTGGCTGTAGCTTTCCGCTGGTGTGGGGTGGCAAAGTCAGAACCACTATCCCGTTATCTTTTCAGTACTAAATGGCCTGGATCGACACATGAGAAGAGTGGTTGTCTTCTATCAGCAATATGGGTCTCTCTTTTTTACAGCGGGCATGTTTCACAACTTGTTCGAGGACAAGCAGGAAGATGTCAGATGTCATCCATCCTTTGGCAGAACCGCTACCGCCACTACCTGGTGGTGCACCATTCATCAACTGGGAGCCAAATCTTTTCCTTGGGAAGACGAAGTAAGGTGGCAAGAAATTACCTTGAGCATTGATGGTGCAGCAGACTGTGGTCAGTTCGCCTCACTCAGCAGAAGTCACTTGGCCCACCTGTTTGTGCCCCTTGGGTGCTATCACATTTGGTGGAATCTGCACTGTTGTTGCCCCCGTCTCATCTAAGTTATAAATATCACTAGGCTGAAACTTAAACTGATTCATAACAGTCTCCAACTTGTCATAGAACTCGTTTACAGTTGTTCTGTTGAATGCCGTGGCTCTGGCCAAGCTTGTTCCCTCCGCTTTGCGGATAGACAGGTCTGGGAAGCGTTTCATGTAACTGTAATACCAGTCTTTTCCCGTCATCTTTTTCTAATGCCATGATGATGGTACCTTCAATTGGTTCATCTTTGCAATTTCGAAAGCGAACTGGCGGACGTTGAGCCGTGTCAAACCATGGTGCATTTTGCATGCCTTTATCAAATAATCGTGAAGTTGCTGTTCAAGTTCATCAGTTAACACTTGACGGACTTGGTAATTCGGCTCAAATTTTAAAGTCAGCTTTTTGTTTTCCGGCGCGTTGCGAGCCTTATTTACATATCGACTGAGTGTTGTCTCTGGGATCTCGTATTTTTTGGCAGCAGCCCGTTGTGAAAGCTTCAATTCCAGTACCGCGTGCACGGCAAGCTTCATACGCTCTGCTTCATTAGGCATTCTGCAAAAGACCAATATTTAATGTTTGGGGGATGTAGCCTTTGTTACTGAACTTCTAGAACTTGTATTCTAACCTGAACCGAGCTTAACCTAGAACCCCAGCCTAACCTGGGCGATTGAATTCCTAGATTAGTTCTACTTAGTGGTCTGAAGGGGGGGGGGGGCAGGATGTCCCAGGTTAGACTGGGACGAGATCACAAGAAATTACCCAAAATCTTTGGGGGCAGAAGCCTTAAACAGGTGGTATGGAGGAGAAGTGTTCGCCGGTGTGTCGGTCTCAGGCGGCTTAAGGCTGCGGCGAGTTTTTAGTAGTAGTAGTAGAAATCAAAACTATCATATAGGCTACCTACCGCGTGAAGTTTATGAATTTAAAAAATTTCGGGGTGCGAAGCTATACCCTCCACCAAAATGCGCCACTGTAGCCGAAACGCCCTCTTTTATCCATTTTGTGAACCAAAATTTGAAATAATGACCGAGAGACAAACAGATGGCTGCACTATGTTTAGAAATGTTGAAGCTTCCAGATGAACTAATATTCGCCAGAATTCGACACTATTTGTAGCCTACAAACCTTAGCAAAGTCAAAAATATTTTCCATTTGTCCAAGATTTTATTTTTCAAAGCACTTAATCACATACCTCAAAAACTGCAATTGCCCCAAAAAATTGAAAATGGCTGACGATCATAGACCATGTGACTGCCCTCCTAGTGCGTATTTTTTTTGAATTTAATCTAATTACAGGTGGCAGTGGGATCACGTGCGCCACTGCTCCACTGTACCCACCTCTCCTATATATATATATATATATATATATATATATATATATATATATATATATATATATATATATATATATATATATATATATATATATATATATATATATATATATATATATATATATATATATATATATATATATATATATATATATATATATATATAAATCTATATATATATAAAAATAAGTAGTATGTATGTCCGTCCGTTACACTATTTTTACCGTTACACGTTATTACCGTTATAAAAGAAAAAAAATATAAAAATAACTAAAAAGTTAAAAAACTAAATCAAAAAAATTAAAAGAAAAAACAAAAAACAAAAGAACTGAGTAAGCTAAAAAAGAAAAACTGTAAAGAAGAAAGAAACTAAAAAAGAAAGAATAAATAAAACGAAAAAAAGAAAAAGACAAAAAAGTAGAAAAGGAAAAAAGTAAAGAAATAAGAAACTAAAAAAAGAAAAAAGAAAAAACTAAAAAAGAAAAAAAATAAAAAAAGAAAATACAAGAAAGGAGAAAAAACTCAAAAATAAAGAAGAAATAGAAAACTAAAAAAGAGGGAAAAAAATAAAAAACTGTAAAAGGTAAAAAACTAAAAACAAAAAAAAACAAAAAAAAATTAAAAAAAATTAAAAAAAACTAAAAAATAAAAACTAAAAAAAGGAAAAAACTAAAAAAGGCTACAAATTAAAAAAAAATAAACTAAACAAAAATAAAAAAGAGAAACTCTAAAAAATTAATCTAATTAATCTAATAAAAAAGATTAATCTAATAAAAAGAAAAAGACAAAAAAGCAATCATTTAAAAAAAAATAAAAAAAGAGGTTTCAATTCTTTTTCATTTTCTCTACCACTCTGTCTTAATCAAGTATTCAATAATAATTTTTTTGAATAATAAGTATTAAATAAAATTGAGGCTCTTCCAATTTTATTAAATTGTTTAAAATGTAAAAAACTGGTAATTGCACAAATATTTCAATATATTTTGACAATGGATTAAAGTAATTCGAAAACCTTAAAACAGAAATCCAAAAGTTGAGGTTTATTAGAAATTGTTGAGCTTTAGAGTGCCAGGTACACAAAGAAGTTTTGTCCAAGCTTCAATTAGTTTCAAATGTTACCAAATGTCAAATGTCAAATGTTACCAAAAGTTGAACACCAAGATGAAACACTGGAGCAACACGAAACCGTGCAGTTAAAAGAAAATCAACCTGGAAAATGATAGCAATGATGATTGGGTTTCGGACATAGACTTGGATAAGGTAATGCCTACCAGACTTCAGTTAAAAAAAACAAAGGTTCGGCAATAGGTATTTCATAATGACAAAAGACAAGCCGAGGTAAAACCAAGCAAGCAAATTGATGGTGATAGAGATGATCCAAAAAAACTAAAAAAACAGATGATCAAATTCAATATCATATAAAAATGAGCGAAATTAAAAGTAGGAATCTTTTTTTTCGACTAATAATAAAGATAGATATAAGAACTCAAAATCAATATGAATAGTAAGTATATAAAGTGGTCACAAACTATACAATAAGTTTCAATTTGAATTAAAGGTGGGAGGCTGGGGGGACAGAACTTACACTCTGACAAAAACTTACATCTGATGGACAAAACTCCTTACACTCTGATTTATTGTTTGCTTTAAGTATAAGGGTCACTATCTCACACAATTCAAAAGTGTTTCTATTTTGAGTTCAGTAAAACCAACCGACTTTTTCCTTGCCTCTCTCTTGCAAGAGAGGTCTATACATATCATCCCACGTGAACAACATGTTTTTTTTCTATGCACGAGTAAATAAGGAACAACGATGTATATTCTTTGACAAGTGTCGAAATATAAATAGCTCTGACATGTTTACTGGGAGAATCTTACAATGTCCTCTTTTTATAAAGTCTATGAGCAAAAACAAAACTGATAAAGAGGTCACTTTTACTTGGAAAAAGCTTACCGTCTTATGTAAGAACTTAAAATCAACAAATAACGAAGTTAACTCAAAATTTGTTTCTTTCAAGTTTTTTTTCCGGATTGACTTTAGTTTAGTGACCATATTACAAAACTCCATAAAGCAAACGGACTACACTTATTTATTTAACTAAGACTAAGAAAACTGGCCGCCACAATGAATATATTGTTCTTTGATTGCCTCGCAGATGCATGATCGCAAAAGATAAAAGAAAGATACATTTCTTTTATCTTTCCACGGAATTTCACAAAAAATATGAAGGACCTCAATTTAGACATAAGGTCATCTGTGAAAACTTCTTTTGCAATAGACCACATCATCCAATTCCTTGTCAGCTCAATGAATCCGACTTAGTAACGAACAACTTTAAAAACAACAGGTATTTTCTAAATCATATACAAGGCAACAGCATTGCCTATGTAATGAGCGATGTAGGCATAATGTATCATTTCTCAGACCTGGGCATTCCATATAGAAGGAGTTGTCGTACTTTGAAAGGGGCTCATTCAATTGAATATCAAAAGTTTTGAAGCCGTTTTTAATAATCGAAAGTAAATTGGAGGATAACTCTCCCCTCCTCCCATACCCATCATTTCCCTAAACATATCCAATTGGAATTTTGAGCTGGCTATTTTTTCAAAATAGTTAAAGGTTCAACAAATTATGTCTATGAGAATGACAACCTCTATAGTTCTCAGAGCCCTGGCTAAAGTTTATAATTGTTGCCCATTATTAGCATATAAGGATTTAATGGAAGGAGTGGTCCTATGCACTTTGTAGGGGGCTTTTTGGATTGGAAATCATAAGTTCTAGTGCCACTTTTCATGTCAAAATTAATTGAGGAGCATTTATCCCGAATTTTTTATTTGGGGGGTTGGGGGAGGGATAAAAACTTTAAAAAAACCATCAAATTTTGTTTATATTCATTTTTATTACGCTTTTACAAGTTGAACAAATATTTTGGGGCGGGGGTTCTAACCTCCTAGCCCCCTCTCCCTGGAAACGGTCTTGCCCTCTTTTTGAAATGCATCCGATGGATTTATTTATATAGTTACGTTATTCAGAATAATCTAAAATATCTTTTAACAAGACCTTCTGGGTTGAAATAACCCCTAAGGACATGGGAGCAAGTGCTGTAAGTTGTACCCCGGGAGCATATCAGATTTTTATCGTAGGGGCAGTCATATGAACTTTAAATGAGAGTCATTTAATAGAAATTAGATAATATGTTCTGATTGATATTAAAAGTTGAAAGTGGTGGAAGGCAACTAGCACAGTCCCCCTCTTCCATCGCCCTTTTTTCCCCAAACGCATCTGATAAAAATTGTGAATAGCTATTTTATTTAAAATAGTCTTACGAATATATAACAATTCCTCCAGGAGTGACCAAACTCACCAGAGCCCTAGGACATGGGGAGCAAGATGTGTCCTGGGTGCCGTTTTTAAGTGTCAAAAGCGATTTGTAGGTAAGCACCCCCATGCCCATCATTTTCCAAAACAATACCCGAACAAAATTTTGAGAAAACTATTATCTTCAGCAACGTTGAAAGGTATAGCAATTATGCCTTTTGGAATATAATAGCCCTCAAAACCAGGAAGACATGCGCTTTAATTTAGGCTATAGTTTATATATAGTTTATTTTTTGAGAAACATTTACTTTCCAAAAAGAAGAAAGGCATTCAGGCACGCCTTTCAGAGAATTGTTAGGAGAGTGTTGAACTAAATCAAAACAATTTATGTGTATACGAGTTATTGAAAGGGTAGAATTCCGGAATCACTGGGTCTATTAATTTGGAACTTTCAGGAATTGATGAAAGAGATGATAAACTCACAACAAAAGCAATGCTAGTAATGGTGGGAAAATACGTCCCATGCATACACCATTAGCATGGCCGGTTACAATTCCTCTAACAAGTTCGATTACTACTTATACGTCAGTATTCAAACAAGAATATAATTTCTATATTTAAGTGATAATACTCAATAGGAGCGAGTGCAATGACTTTTGAAAGGTGGTTCATTGACCCAATTTTTCCTATAAAAACAGCTATAATGTAGGGAATTACCTCCAGTTTCTAAACAAAACTTCAAAAATGGACATGCGATTTTGAGATAATGGCTCTTATGTATGTAGTTTTGAATTGTATATACCTTACCTATTGATTTATTCTTTAAGTAATATAAAAATCAAGATTTTCATAGATGAAAATTTAAATAGAAGTTCAATATTGCATGTGTTTCCCACGAAGGTATGCTTCAATGTGGTGTTTAGATACCAAACTAGTTTGATGTTTGAGCTTTTATCTAATTTGGCCCTCTAAAGAGTCTCAAGAACATTATCATATCTTTAAACATGGGATATCTACTAATTTGACAAAGAAAATTAAACTGGGTTAAAATTATGCTTGACAATAAGGCCTTAGGTATATTCATTTGTTAAACCGGGTTGGTTGTTCTTGAGAGTATCTTTGGAATAGCTTCAATAGTCCATTATCTTTGAACAGACACAGTATTGAAAAACGTTAAATTGTG
Organism: Artemia franciscana; assembly: GCF_032884065.1. Classification (NCBI taxonomy): domain Eukaryota; kingdom Metazoa; phylum Arthropoda; class Branchiopoda; order Anostraca; family Artemiidae; genus Artemia; species Artemia franciscana. The sequence goes on along the minus strand of NC_088863.1, from coordinate 65,488,175 downwards.
GAAAGAGCAAAAAACACTGATAATTGCAAGAATATTTGTATATATTTTAACAATAAAAAAAAAAAGGTAAAGGATACTGCATTAGACTTTACAGTCCCTACCAGCGGTGCTGATCTCCGTTTCTTGGCCCTTCAGCCAGGAAGTGCAATGGGGGGTTGGGGGCCAACCATCCTGTGCTTTCGCACACCCTTCCTGTTTACCTTCCCCAGATTTCTCCAGGTACCCATTTAAAGCTGGGTCGACTCTGGCTAAGCTTACAGAATCACGCCACTGACTCCCGTCCCAAACTGAACAATTGGGTACACTGGGATTTGAACCCGCGTCCTTTCAGACAAAGGATCCCAAATCCAGCGCACCAACCGACTCGGCTAGGACGGCTAACAATGGGATAAAAAAATTAAGTACCTTGAAAAAGAAAACTAAAATTTTAAAGCTTAGTAGAACTCGTTGTTAGAAATTGAACACCGTTTTCCGGTTACCTGGGGACCTGGTGGCTGGTAACTGTAAAAATATCTGTATATATTTTAACAACAAGATTAAAAAAATGCAAAAAGCTTAAAAAATAAAACAAGTTGGGAGATTAGCAGACAACGTTGTTAGACATCAGACTTTCTTTAATAATCGAGTATCTTTGAAATAAACAGTAGTAGTAGTAGTAGTATATATATATATATATATATATATATATATATATATATATATATATATATATATATATATATATATATATATATATATATATATATATATATATATATATATATATATATATATATATATATATATATATATATATATATATATATATACATATATCTATATATATATAAATAAGTTGTCTGTCTGTGGATCAGGTGACGTCATGTTTCTGTGTCCACTGACGTCATGTAGTTAGTTGTCGTCATTTTTGCTATGACGGTGACGTCATTAAAGATATTTAAGACATATATCTTCACGTAGAAATCTATTAATGTTTAAGTTTAAAATGACTGATGAACTTACAATGGCAAAAGCCGATGAAGATGCTCAAAGAGTCTATGCCAAAAAACTTTTTTGGACAGCGAGAGTCAAAACATATCAAAACTGAAAATGATAGCGATGACGATTGGGTTTGGGATTTTGACTTGGATAAGGTCATCAATGCCTACCAGATTTTAGTTAAAAAAACAAAGGTTCGGCGATATGTATTTCATAGTGAAGCTGAAAAATAAAGAAGAAAAAGAAAACTGAAAAAAGAAAAAATGTAAAAAACTAAAAAATACTAAAAAGAAAAAACACTCAAAGAGAAATTACAGACCGGGACACAAATGATGACCGGGATAGAGGGAATATAAATAACGACCGGGACACTCAAAGAGAAATTACAGACTGGGATACCGGGACACAAATGACGACCGGGACACAGGGAATATAAATGACGACCAGGACACAGGTATTTAAGAATATCGTTCAAAGACAAATTTTTAATTGTAAGAAGACCGTTAAAAGAGAAATTTATAATTGTAAAATGACTGAAGAACCTACAATGGCAACGGTACCACCATCGAAGTAGATAACCAGCAGGTTTACGGCCAACCTACCATCTTCAAAGATACCACGATAGGAAGACTCTACACCGTTCACCCCAATCAACATGAATGCTTCTTTCTACGCCTGCTTTTGGTGAATGTACCCGGTCCGACATCCTTTGAGTATTTGAGAACTGTAAACGGTACTATACATGACACTTACCGTAGTGCATGCCAAGCTCTGAATTTATTGGAGAATGACCAACACTGGGATAACTGCATCAATGACGCGTGCAAAACGTCAACCCCAAGTCAAATTCGGGCACTTGCTCTCCATCAGCTCCTACAGAGTTATGGGAAAAATATAAGTCAAAAATGTCCGAAGATATACTCCATCGAAAACAGTTAGAGACGTCAGATATGACTTTTGATTTTACATCAGAAATTTATAACTACACTTTAGTTATTATAGAAGATTTGTGCGTACGTATGGCAAACAAACCTCTTCAGGATTTGGGAATGCCTTCACCTAACCGTATCGCTGCTGTTTCGGCATGTGCAGAATTGGATCGTGAACAAAGTTACAGTACGAGTGATCTATTGTCGTATGTACAAAATAACATTTCAAGTTAACGTCGGAACAAAAAGACATTTATGATACGATAGACTCAATTTCAGGACGTATACAACTACCTGCTGATTTCTGTAATTTAGTGACGTCCAAAAATGAATTGATTGAAAAAGTATTTCCGAATATTCTAAAAAATTATAAAAATAATAAATGGCTAAGTGAAAGAGCGATTCTCGCACCCAAAAATATAGACGTCCACGAAATCAACAATATTGTATTGACCAAGATTCGAGACCAGGCAGTCCTTTGCAAGTCAGTCGACACAGTTTTGGAACCAAATGAAGCGGTTAATTATCCATCTGAATTTTTAAATTCCATAGATCTTTCAGGGTTTCCACCACACGTGCTACAACTAAAAATAGGCGTACCAATAATACTTTTAAGAAATATCAACCCACCAAAGCTTTGCAATGGCACGCGACTTGCCGTGAAAAAAACAATGGAAAACCTAATAGAGGCCACAATCTTGACAGGGCCTTTTGAGGGTGAGGCTGTTCTTATTCCTCGCATTCCCATGATTCCAACGGATCTGCCTTTTCAATTTAAAAGATTGCAATTCCCAATTAGATTAGCAATAGCAATCACCATTAACAAAGCTCAAGGTCAATCATTACAAAAATGTGGTATAGATCTTAATACTGATTGTTTTTCCCATGGACAATTGTACGTTGCATGTTCGAGGGTCGGTAAACCTGACAATCTTTTTATATGCAGCGACAATTGGACAGCGAAGAATGTTGTATATTCGCAAGTTTTACGCAGTTAATTTGTATTGTATCTATCTATCTATCTATCTATATAAAAACGAGTTGTGTGTATGCATGTTTGTTTGTTTGTAAAAAGAGCGTTTGCATATGACGTCATTATTAGTGCATACGGCTTTGTATATGCACAGACAGTGGGAAAGCCAAGAATGTTGTATATTCGCAATTTTTACGTAGTTTAATTCCTGCAGACGAAATGAATGCTTGCCTGAAAAATTCTAATTTATGGGCACACGTAAAAATATTAAAATTAACTACAAATATGCGTGTCCGATTGCAAAACGATGACTCTGGTCAAACATTTTCAGATCAATTGCTGGCAATTGGGAACGGAAAGCTCCCAGTAGTGGGAAAGCCATATATATATATATATATATATATATATATATATATATATATATATATATATCTTACAAATAATTGCTCGTACAAAATACAAAATACTTGATAGAAAACAAAAAAGTAATTTTTACAAAACGAAATTATATCCTAACCAATCATAAACTGTTCTTACAAAAGAGTCATTACAAAACAAGAAAAATAATTCTTACCAAACAAAAATGTATCCTAATGTACAAATTCTTCTTACAAAATACGAAATATATCTTAAAGAAGAAAAAATAATTCTTACAAAACAAAATCACATCCTGGGAAACCACAAATTTTTCAGATTTAAATAAAGGATTCGTCTTGCAAATGGCCTGTTTGAGGGAAGTGTTTGATCTTACACACTAGAAACGAGCTTGAATCGGTGAATGTACCCTGAGAAACCTTCATTGATTTGAAAACTAAAGAGATTTTTAATCGTTTTATATTAAAATCAGAAATGGTATGTTGGTAATGAGGTCGACATAGAGTATTTAAAACGTATTTCTACGGAAATATGACAGGTTTTTAACAAATAGTTCTGACAAGAAAATATTTTTGGAAGTAGAACGAAAGGAGACAATTGGTTGTTAAATCAAAGATTCGTCATGCAATTGGTTTGTTTTAAGGTAATGTTTCACTTTGTATTCCAGAAAATGAGCTTGAAATAGACAATTTGAAATTAATTCTGCATAAATTGCAGAAGTCCTAGATACATGATTGACATAACCGGAATGGATCCGCTCTCTTTGGGGTAGTTGGGGAGGGGTTAATTCTGAAAAATTAGAAAAATGAGGTATTTTTAACTTACGAACGGTTGATCAGATCTCAATAAAATTTGACAATTTTGAGAAAAATATCGTGTCTCAAAGCTATTGTTTTAAATCACGACCGGATCTGGTGACATTGGAGGAAGTTTAGGGGGACCTAAAATCACGGAAACCACCTAGATTGGAGGGATCGGGATGAAACTTGGTGGGAAAAATAAGCAGAAGTCTTAGATACGTGATTGACATAGTTGGAACGGATCGGAAACGGATTTCATAAAATGTTCCTGTATAATGAATATATTTGAAAGGATGCCATATGACAATAGATTGTTAAACTGATAAAAATTTTAAATTTCAATAAACTATCTCTATTGAAACTGTCCGGTTTTCGAAAAATTTTTGATGCTAGAGAGTTACCTGCTAGAACCAAGGTTGTATAAAGAAATGTACCCTGCGAAATCTTCATTGATTTTGAAAATTTAAGAGATTTTTAAAGGGTTCATATTAGAGTTAGGAGTGCCCATGTCCGAAAACTCCCTTTCTAAGATCTCTGAGGTTTTAAACAAGTATTTTAAGCGTTAGAGTTGCGACCAAAATCCTAATAAATAATGGAAAAATAACAAAGTAATATATTGAGATATATTTTTATTGAAATAATGACATAGAATGTAATATCTTATTAGTATCATCAAATAAAAAAAATTATACACAAAATACATAAGATATACACAAGATATGCTTTACGATATTAGTAGAATAGTACGTCAAGCTTCTTTTGTCACTCCTTTGATTGCTAATACCCAAAAGCTGGTAATAGAGTTTATCACTGGGTAACGTTTTACAACAAGCATTAGCAAAAATATTTCCCTCATTATCAACTGCTATTTTTACATTGGCATTCACTTTGAGCAATATTTCCTTTAGAAATCTCACTCTTACATATCCAAAATCATAAGAGTTGAAGTGTTTCGGTACCCCAAGAAATTTAGCCTTTCACTATTATGATAGGGCACGCATACGATTCTAACATTGTTACAACTAGTGCATATTTCGTAGCTCAAATATTTTTCAGCTTTCAATGCTACAGTAGCACTTTTATGGGCACACATTTTCTTGAAATAATTCATTTTAATTTTTTCAAGTAACACGTAAGCGTTGATCCTTCCAGGGCACGATTAATATTGATCAGAAAATTCAATAAATTGTAACTATCGATGAACACTGAAAGAGCACTATTGAGATAGCCGCAAAATAAAATGACTATATATCACATAACCCACTTTTGAGCAAGATTAAATTAAGTTAACTGCCTTTCACGTTAGGTTGGCTTAGGCTCACTCAGAGTGGTGCCATCTCTTTAATTTTAAAATCAATGAAGGTTTCGCATGGTACATTCCCTGATTCAAGATTGTTTCTAGCATGTAATATCAAATATTTCCCTAAAACCGGTCAGTTGCATGACAATACTATAATTTAACTCCGAAGAATTTGAGATTTCTTAGAATATTTAGCTTTTGTAAAACTCTTTTAATTTTGTAACAAGTCTTTTGTATTTTTCAAGAATAGTTTTTGGTTTTTTAGGATATATATTCGCATTGTAAGAATTATTTTTTGTTTTGTAAGAAGTATTTTTGTTTTGTAAGACAAAATTTCTGAGTTTTTCAGGATATATTTTTGTTTTATGAGAATTCTTTCTTGTTTTGTAAGAAGTATGTTGTAATTTGTAAGAAGAATTTGTGATCTTTTAGGATGTAGTTTTGTTTTTTAAGAATTATTTGTTGCTTTGTAAAGAGTATTTTTTGTTTTGTAAGAGATATTTTGTAGTTTGTAAGAAAAATTAGAATAAATAATGTATTTTTAAAATACGAGCGGGTGATCGGATCTTAATTGATTTTGATATCAGGAAGAAGTCGTGACTCAGAGCTCTTATTTTAAATCCTGACCGGCATTAAGCCTCTGATTTTCTTTTTAAATCAATCTATTAGTTCTTAGAATTTTGCTAGAGATCATGCCATATGAGCTCTTAGCTCTTGTTTTATGTGAAAGTGTATGATTAAGACCTATCGTATTCAAATCGATTTGTTGTGAACCCTGAATCATCGAGAAATGAGTCAAAAATGTCATTTGTGTTAACAGTCAATACATTAATAGGAGCATGTACGTGAAATAAGCTTTCTCTAATTGCATCTAAATCAAGCTCTTTAAAAACATCATCAGAGTCATTCAGAAATTTTGAATTAGTTCGTTAATGACTTGTGAACTTCTTTGGGCTCATCTTGTGTCATAGAGCTACTTGGTCTGGGATATTCTCAACAATGTTGATGAAATCGCCCATAACTGCAGGATCTAAATATCCGGGGGGGGGGGGGGGGTATTTCATGTTTATCCCTGAGAATGGTTACATGATCTAAAGTTTGTTTTGTTTTCAGTTCCACTATTTTACTTTTCTTGGGTTTTTTTGGTAGTTTTGAATCTTCACTGACCAAGAATATTAACCCAGCTAAGATCATTTGTCCCAGTTAGAAAATATTAGGACTTTGATTTTTTCTCTCTTGTGACTATTGTATCTTTGCTGAAAGTGAATACAAGTGAGACTAGGAATTTACCTGGTAGCTGAGTTTGTTCTATACAAAAAAAATCATTTTTGTTTTTTAGTCACCAATTAAAAGAATTTGAATCACAGACATTTAGCTGTGTCTGTTCCATAAAAAGGGCTTTTTATATTAATTTTTGACACTCAGTCTTCAATTAGAAGAGTTGGAATTTATCAAGTAGCTTATCTTTTCTACGCAAAAGTTCTTTTTTATTAATTTTTAATACTTAGTTATCAATTGAAGGACTATGAATTGATCAAGTGGCTAAATTTCTCTATACGCAAGTAATTTTTTAATAGTTTTTATACTTGACCAAATATCAAAAGACTTGAATTTTTACCAAGTACTTGAGTTTGTTTAAGGCAAAAGTGCTTTTTAGTTAGTTTGTGATCCTTAGGGTATATTCCTTGATTCAAGCTTTTTCTAGCATGTAGTATCATACATTTCCTTAAGAAAGGCAAGTTGCAAAAGTAATTCTTTATTCAGGTCTGACATTTTTTGTCAATTTAAACTCATATTGTCCTATAGTCCCTTTCCAAAATATATAATTGACAGAACAATTTGCTAAAAACTTCTCAAATTTAAGTAGAAATCATTTTAAATTGCCTGTATCTACCCCTGCTAATTCAACTGGGGGGGGGGAGTTGGATTTTAGTTCTGCTCAGTAAAATCAGCTTGATTTGGTTTTAACTATACAAGGCTTCTTTGCACATTGAGTATGCACGTGCTCTACATATCGGGTGGGGGGGGGGGAGAAGGGTTTGATCTCCACCTTCCCTCACAATGATTAAAGGATCTAAATTTTGCTTTGTTTTCAGTTCCACTAGTCTGGTTTTCCTGGGTCTTTTTGGTAATATCGAATCTTCATTGATCTATAATATTAATCCATTTAAGATCATTTGTCCCTGTTAGAAAAAAACATTTGGACTTTTATCATTTCTTTCATGTGACTTTCGTATCTTTGCTTAAAACAGATACGAGTGAGACTTAGAATTTACCAGATAGCACGGTTTATTTTATGCAAAAGTTTTTTTATTATATTTGATGTTCAGTAACCAGTTAAAATACTTTTAATTTACCAAGTAGCTGAGTTTGTTCTATTGAAAAGTACTTTTTTATTAGTCTTTGATACAAAGTCGTCAATTAAAACACTTGGATATGACCAAGTAGTTGAATTTGTTCTGTGCAAAAACACTTTTAGACTAATTTTTAATACTTAGGGTATTTGCCTTGATTCAAGCTTTATCTGGCATTTAACATCATACATGTCCTTAAAAAGTGTCAGTTGTGAGACAAATCCTTATTTAGGTCTGACATTTTTGTCAATTTGACAACCTATTCTCCTATGATCTCCTTCCAAAATAGTCACTTGACAGAGAAACTTACTAATAAACTTTTCAAATTAACGTAAACATAATTATCTATTGTCCATGTCTTCCCCTGATATTTCAATGGGGAGTTCGGATGGTAGTTCTGCTCAGCCAAATCAGATTGGTTGGCTTTTCAACCATAAAATGCTTCTTTGCACATTGGGTACGCACCTGCTTCAAAGGAAGCTCAGTTTGCATATTCATAAGCAATGAGACTTATAATAAACAGTCTTCCTTTTCTCCTTCTGTCTCTTCTGTTGTCTGTCTGTCTGTGGATCAGGTGACGTCATGTTTCTGTGTCGACTGACGTCATGAAGTTAGTTGTCGTCATTTTTGCTATGACAGTGACGTCATTAAAGATATTTAAGACATATATGTTCACGTAGAAATCTATTAATGTTTAAGTTTAAAATGACTGATGAACTTACAATGGCAAAAGCCGATGAAGATGCTCAAAGAGTCTATGCCAAAAAACTTGCTGCTGATAGAGAAAGTCAGAAAAGAAAGCAGGCCGAGGAATCAAAAGAACAGCAAGGAAACAGGCTTGAGGCTAAAGAACGCAAAACCGCGCAGTTAGATGAAGATCCACCTGGACAGCGAGAGTCAAAACATATCAAAACTGAAAATGATAGCGATGATGATTGGGTTTGGGATTTTGACTTGGATAAGGTCATCAATGCCTACCAGATTTTAGTTAAAAAAACAAAGGTTCGGCGATATGTATTTCATAGTGAAGCTGAAAAATAAAGAAGAAAAAGAAAACTGAAAAAAGAAAAAATGTAAAAAACTAAAAAATACTAAAAAGAAAAACACTCAAAGAGAAATTACAGACCGGGAAACAAATGACGACCGGGAAACAAATGACGACCGGGACAGAGGGAATATAAAGAACGACCGGGACACTCAAAGAGAAATTACAGACTGGGATACCGGGACACAAATGACGACCGGGACACAGGGAATATAAATGACGACCAGGACACAGGTATTTAAAAATATCGTTCAAAGACAAATTTTTAGTTGTAAGAAGACCGTTGAAAGAGAAATTTCTAATTGTAAAATTACTGAAGAACCTACAATGGCAACAACCAAGGAAGCTGCTCGAATCGAATGTATTCAAGCCGAAGTAGCTGAGTTGGTAAAGCGTTATGTTTCAGGTTCTAGGTCCGAGAGGCTCTAGGTTTGAACCTTGGCTTTAGCATTAATACAAGAGGTATAGATCTGAATACGGATTGTTTTCCCATGGACCATTATATGTTGCATGTTCAAGAGTCGTTAAACCTGACATTCTATTTATATGCAGAGACAATGGGACAGCAAAGAATGTTGTATATTCGCAAGTTTTACGTTGTTAACGTCAGGTGACGTCATGTTTCTGTGTTGACTGACGTCATGAAATTAGTTGTCGTCATTTTTGCTTTGACGATGACGTCATTCAAGATATTTAAGACATATGTTCACGTAGAAATCTATTAATGTTTAAGTTAAAAATGACTGATGAACTTACAATGGCAAAAGCCGATGAAGATGCTCAAAGAGTCTATGCCAAAAAACTTGCTGCTGATAGAGAAAGTCAGAAAAGAAAGCGTGTCGAGGAATCAAAAGAACAGCAAGGAAACAGGCTTGAGGCTGATAGAGAAAGAAAGAACAGAAAGCGTGCCGAGGAATCAAAAGAACAGCAAGGAAACAGGCTTGAGGCTGATAGAGAAAGAAAGAACAGAAAGCGTGCCGAGGAACTACCAGAGCAACGCGGAAGCAGACTTGCTGCTAAAAGAGAAAGTGAAAAAAGAAGGCCTGCCGAGGAATTACAAGAACAGCAAGAAATCAGGCTTGCTGCTGATAGAAAAAGTAAGAAAAGAAAGCGTGCCGAGGAATCACAAGAACAGCAAGAAATCAGGCTTGCTGCTGATAGAGAAAGTAAGAAAAGAAAGCGTGCCGAGGAATCAGAGCAACCTGAAAGTTATCGCCTGGCATTCAGGTACAACCCAGTCGATGATTATAGCTTGAGTAGATGTGTTCAAATCGGGACAATGTCTAAAATTTGTCCCTATTGCAAGGCCTTGAAATTCAATGGTGAAACAATGGGAATGTGTTGCGCCTCAGGAAAAGTTAAATTTCCTCTATTGGCTGCACCACCAGAGCCATTGAAGACATTCCTTACTGGAACTACGTCAGAATCTAAGCGTTTTTTGTCAAAAATCATAAAATACAACTCATGTTTCCAAATGACGTCGTTTGGAGCCCAAATCGAAAATCCAGATCAATTTATGTCTACTTTCAAAGTAAAAGGGCAAATTTATCATAAAGCAGGGTCCCTTCTACCATTCTCAGGCGAGAATCATAAATTTTTACAATTGTACTTCATCAGTGATAGAAATTCTGAATTGAATGCACGGTGCGAAATTTCTCCCAACGTTGAAAGGACAATCGTTTCCCAATTGCAACATCTTTTCCACGAAAATAATTATTTAGTGCGTCTGTTCAAAACAGCCATCGATTTGATGCCTACTGAAACGCATAAAATTGTTATTTCCGCTGACAAACCGCCTCCTGGCCAACAGGTGCGTAGATACAATGCTCCAACTATCGACGAAGTGGCAATCGTTATGGTCTGTGATCAGTTTTTACCTCGAGATATTATTCTTCATAAGAGAAACGCTCAATTGTTAAGAATTGCTGAAACTCATCGATGCTACGATGCCCTACAATATCCTATCATTTTTTGGGATGGAGCCTACGGCTATCACTTTAATATTAAATTCATGAATCCAGCCACTAACAAAGAAATGAATAAGAAATGCAGTGCAATGCATTATTATTCCTATAGACTAATGATTCGGCAGGATGAAGAAAATTATATTTTAAAATGCCGTGAATTGTTTCACCAATTTGTCGTTGATATGTATGCTAAAATTGAATCAGAACGTTTGCTATATATCCGCCTGAATCAGACCAAGCTCCGCTCTGAACAATACATTCATTTGCGAGATGCAGTTATAAATGACGGGTAATACCACAAACATTGGAAGATTAACAATTTTACCTTCGTCATATGCTGGCAGTCCCCGTCATATGCATGAATATGCTCAAGATGCTATTGCGTATGTTCGTCTCTATGGTCGTCCAGATTTATTTATTATATTTACATGCAATCAATCTTGGGACGAGATACTGCAGCTTTTACTTCAAGGACAATCGGCGGTTCATAGGCATGACATTACGGCCCGTGTCTTCCGGCAAAAGTTGAAATCACTGATAAACTACATAGTAAAACTTGAAGTGTTTGGGTCAGTGCGATGCTGGATGTACTCAGTGGAATGGCAAAAACGAGGTTTGCCACACGCACATATACTAATCTAGCTACATAAAAAAATTACTTCGAACGAAATTGATGATGTGATTTCCGCTGAAATACCTGATAAAAATGTCGATAAGCGGTTACATTTTATTATTGTAAAAAATATGATACATGGACCTTGCGGTGCACTGAACGAAAATTCACCATGCATGGCCAAAGGAAGGTGCACAAAGCAATATCCTCGACTTTTAGTATCAAACACAATTACTGGCAATGATGGTTACCCACAATATAGAAGAAGATCTACTGAAGATGGCGGTAAAACAGCAATAATAAAGAAGCGTAACGGTACCACCATCGAAGTAGATAACCAGTGGGTTGTTCCATATTCCCCATTATTATCAAAAACATTTAATGCACACATAAACGTTGAATACTGTAACTCCGTAAAGGCAATCAAATACATATGTAAATACGTCAACAAAGGCAGTGACATGGCAGTTTTTGGCTTGCAGCCCGAAATCAAAGATTTCGACGAATTCGTACAATATCAGGCTGGAAGATACATAAGCAGTAATGAAGCTGTTTGGCGAATTCTTTCATTTCCGATACATGAACGTAGTCCAGCTGTTGTTCACTTAGCGGTACATTTACAGAATGGTCAACGTGTTTATTTCACGGAAACCAACGTGCAACAAAGAGTTCTGAATCCACCGGATACAACATTATCAGCTTTTTTTCGCTTTGCAAAAATGATTCTTTTGCAAAAAAACTGCTGTATACTGAAGTGCCTTCGTATTACACGTGGAATACTAAAAATAAAGTATTTGAACGTCGAAAAGAGGGTAAGTCAGTCGACGGCCAACCTACCATCTTCAAAGATACCACGATAGGAAGACTCTACACCGTTCACCCCAATCAACATGAATGCTTCTTTCTACGCCTGCTTTTGGTGAATGTACCCGGTCCAACATCCTTTGAGTATTTGAGAACTGTAACTGGTACTATACATGACACTTGCCGTAGTGCATGCCAAGCTCTGAATTTATTGGAGAATGACCAACACTGGGATAACTGCATCAATTACGAGTGCGAAACGTCAACCCCAAGTCAAATTCGTGCATTGTTTGGCATCATTTTAACAACTTGCTCTCCATCAGCTCCTACAGAGCTATGGGATATATATAAGTCAAAAATGTCCGAAGATATACTCTTACGAAAACAGTTAGAGACGTCAGATATGACTTTTGATTTTACATCAGAAATTTATAACTACACTTTAGTTATTATAGAAGATTTGTCCGTACTTATGGCAAACAAACCTCTTCAGGATTTGGGAATGCCTTCACCTAACCGTATCGCTGCTATTTCGACATGTGTAGAATTGGATCGTGAACAAAGTTACAGTACGAGTGATCTTTGTACAAAATAACATTTCCAAGTTAACGTCGGAACAAAAAGACATTTATGATACTATAATGCATTGTGTCGATAACAACGTTGGAGAAATTTTCTTTTTGGATGCGCCAGGAGGTACTGGTAAAACATTTGTGATAAAACTGATTCTGGCATCAATTCGATCAAAAAATGATATAGCGTTGGCAATTACGTCGTCCGGAATAGCCGCAACATTGCTGCCTGGTGGAAGAACTGCTCATTCCGCTTTTAAATTGCCTCTGAATTTGCATTCTACAGAAACTCCCACGTGCAATATTTCCAAATCATCTGGGATGGGTAAAGTATTGCAGCAATGCAAACTTATTATTTGGGATGAGTGCACAATGGCACACAAAAAATCGCTCGAGGCTCTGGATCAATGCTTGAAAGATTTGAGAGGGAAGTCGAAACTCTTTGGCAGCACATTAATATTGCTTGCGGAAGATTTCAGGCAAACATTACCTATAATACCTAGATCAACTCCTGCAGACGAAATGAATGCTTGCCTGAAAAATTCTAATTTATGGGCACACGTAAAAATATTAAAATTAACTACAAATATGCGTGTCCGATTGCAAAACGATGACTCTGGTCAAACAGTAAACTCAATTTCAGGACGTATACAACTACCTGCTGATTTCTGTAATTTAGTGACGTCCAAAAATGAATTGATTGAAAAAGTATTTCCGAATATTCTAAAAAATTATAAAAATAATAAATGGCTAAGTGAAAGAGCGATTCTCGCACCTCGGTAAACCTGACAATGTATTTATATGCAGCGACAATTGGACAGCGAAGAATGTTGTATATTCGCAAGTTTTACGCAGTTAATTTGTATTGTATCTATCTATCTATCTATCTATATAAAAACGAGTTGTGTGGATGCATGTTTGTTTGTTTGTAAAAAGAGCGTTTGCATATGACGTCATTAATAGTACATACGGCTTTGTATATGCACAGACAATGGGAAAGCCAAGAATGTTGTTTATTCGCAATTTTTACGTAGTTTGAAACACATATATAAATCTATCTATATTCACAGGTGGGACACAGGGACACAACTACAATGGCGCATAACTAATATGGCGCGTAACGACTTACGCGCGCGGGGGGGCTTGGGGGGGGAAGCGAAGCGCCAACCCAACAGCTAGTATATATATATATATATATATATATATATATATATATATATATATATATATATATATATATATATAAAAGTAAGAAAATAATAAAAGTAAGAAAAATGTAAGAAAAGAAAGTGTGCCGAGGAATCACAAGAACAGCAAGAAATCAGGCTTGCTGCTGATAGAGAAAGTAAGATAAGAAAGCGTGCCGAGGAATCAGAGCAACCTGAAAGTTATCGCCTGGCATTCAGGTACAACCCAGTCGATGATTATAGCTTGAGTAGATGTGTTCAAATCGGGACAATGTCTAAAATTTGTCCCTATTGCAAGGCCTTGAAATTCAATGGTGAAACAATGGGAATGTATTGCGCCTCAGGAAAAGTTAAACTTCCTCTATTGGCTGCACCACCAGAGCCATTGAAGACTTTCCTTACTGGAACTACGTCAGAATCTAAGCGTTTTTTGTCAAAAATCATAAAATACAACTCATGTTTCCAAATGACGTCTTTTGGAGCCCAAATCGAAAATCCAGATCAATTTATGTCTACTTTCAAAGTAAAAGGGCAAATTTATCATAGAGCAGGGTCCCTTCTACCATTCTCAGGCGAGAATCATAAATTTTTACAATTGTACTTCATCAGTGATAGAAATTCTGAATTGAATGCACGGTGCGAAATTTCTCTTAACGTTGAAAGGACAATCGTTTCCCAATTGCAACATCTTTTCCACGAAAATAATTATTTAGTGCGTCTGTTCAAAACAGCCATCGATTTGATGCCTACTGATACGCATAAAATTGTTATTTCCGCTGAAAAAACGCCTCCTGGCCAACATGTGCGTAGATACAATGCTCCAACTATCGACGAAGTGGCAATCGTTATGGTCGGTGATCAGTTTTTACCTCGAGATATTATTCTTCATAAGCGAAACGCTCAGTTGTTAAGAATTGCTGAAACTCATCGATGCTACGATGCCCTACAATATCCTATCATTTTTTGGGATGGAGCCTACGGCTATCACTTTAATATTAAATTGATGAATCCAGCCACTAACAAAGAAATGAATAAGAAATGCAGTGCAATGCATTATTATTCCTATAGACTAATGATTCGGCAGGATGAAGAAAATTATATTTTAAAATGCCGTGAATTGTTTCACCAATTTGTCGTTGATATGTATGCTAAAATTGAATCAGAACGTTTGCTATATATCCACCTGAATCAGACCAAGCTCCGCTCTGAACAATACATTCATTTGCGAGATGCAGTTATAAATGACGGTAATACCACAAACGTTGGAAGATTAACAATTTTACCTTCGTCATATGCTGGCAGTCCCCGTCATATGCATGAATATGCTCAAGATGCTATTGCGTATGTTCGTCTCTATGGTCGTCCAGATTTATTTATTACATTTACATGTAATCAATCTTGGGACGAGATACTGCAGCTTTTACTTCAAGGACAATCGGCGGTTCATAGGCATGACATTACGGCCCGTGTCTTCCGGCAAAAGTTGAAATCGCTGATAAACTACATAGTAAAACTTGAAGTGTTTGGGTCAGTGCGATGCTGGATGTACTCAGTGGAATGGCAAAAACGAGGCTTGCCACACGCACATATACTAATCTAGCTACATAAAAAAATTACTTCGAACAAAATTGATGATGTGATTTCCGCTGAAATACCTGATAAAAATGTCGATAAGCGGTTACATGATATTATTGTAAAAAATATGATACATGGACCTTGCGGTGCACTGAACGAAAATTCACCATGCATGGCCAAAGGAAGGTGCACAAAGCAATATCCTCGACTTTTAGTATCAAACACAATTACTGGCAATGATGGTTACCCACAATATAGAAGAAGATCTACTGAAGATGGCGGTAAAACAGCAATAATAAAGAAGCGTAACGGTACCACCATCGAAGTAGATAACCAGTGGGTTGTTCCATATTCCCCATTATTATCAAAAACATTTAATGCACACATAAACGTTGAATACTGTAACTCCGTAAAGGCAATCAAATACATATGTAAATACGTCAACAAAGGCAGTGATATGGCAGTTTTTGGCTTGCAGCCGAAATCAAAGATTTCGACGAAATCGTACAATATCAGGCTGGAAGATACATAAGCAGTAATGAAGCTGTTTGGCGAATTCTTTCATTTCTGATACATGAACGTAGTCCAGCTGTTGTTCACTTAGCGGTACATTACAGAATGGTCAACGTGTTTATTTCACGGAAACCAACGTGCAACAAAGAGTCCTGAATCCAACGGATACAACATTATCAGCTTTTTTTTCGCTTTGCAAAAATGATTCTTTTGCAAAAAAACTGCTGTATACTGAAGTGCCTTCGTATTACACGTGGAATACTAAAAATAAAGTATTTGAACGTCGAAAACAGGGTAAGTCAGTCGACGGCCAACCTACCATCTTCGAAGATACCACGATATGAAGACTCTACACCGTTCATCCCAATCAACATGAATACTTCTTTCTACGCCTGCTTTTGGTGAATGTACCCGGTCCAACATCCTTTGAGTATTTGAGAACTGTAACTGGTACTATACATGACACTTACCGTAGTGCATGCCAAACACTGGGATAACTGCATCAATTACGCGTGCGAAACGTCAACCCCAAGTCAAATTCGTGCATTGTTTGGCATCGTTTTAACAACTTGCTCTCCATCAGCTCCTACAGAGTTATGGGAAATATATAAGTCAAAAATGTCCGAAGATATACTCTATCGAAAACAGTTAGAGACGTCAGATATGACTTTTGATTTTACATCAGAAATTTATAACTACACTTTAGTTATTATAGAAGATTTGTCCGTACTTATGGCAAACAAACCTCTTCAGGATTTGGGAATGCCTTCACCTAACCGTATCGCTGCTGTTTCGACATGTGTAGAATTGGATCGTGAACAAAGTTACAGTACGAGTGATCTATTGTCGTATGTACAAAATAACATTTCCAAGTTAACGTCGGAACAAAAAGACATTTATGATACTATAATGCATTGTGTCGATAACAACGTTGGAGAAATTTTCTTTTTGGATGCGCCAGGAGGTACTGGTAAAACATTTGTGATAAAACTGATTCTGGCATCAATTCGATCAAAAAATGATATAGCGTTGGCAATTACGTCGTCCGGAATAGCCGCAACATTGCTGCCTGGTGGAAGAACTGCTCATTCCACTTTGAAATTGACTCTAAATTTGCATTCTACAGAAACTCCCAAGTGCAATATTTCCAAATCATCTGGGATGGGTAAAGTATTGCAGCAATGCAAACTTATTATTTGGGATGAGTGCACAATGGCACACAAAAAATCGCTCGAGGCTCTGGATCAATGCTTGAAAGATTTGAGAGGGAAGTCGAAACTCTTTGGCAGCACATTAATATTGCTTGCGGGAGATTTCAGGCAAACATTACCTATAATACCTAGATCAACTCCTGCAGACGAAATGAATGCTTGCCTGAAAAATTCTAATTTATGGGCACACGTAAAAATATTGAAATTAACTACAAATATGCGTGTCCGATTGCAAAACGATGACTCTGGTCAAACAGTAGACTCAATTTCAGGACGTATACAACTACCTGCTGATTTCTGTAATTTAGTGACGTCCAAAAATGAATTGATTGAAAAAGTATTTCCGAATATTCTAAAAAATTATAAAAATAACAAATGGCTAAGTGAAAGAGCGATTCTTGCACCTCGGTAAACCTGACAATGTATTTATATGCAGCGACAATTGGACAGCGAAGAATGTTGTATATTCGCAAGTTTTACGCAGTTAATTTGTATTGTATCTATCTATCTATCTATCTATATAAAAACGAGTTGTGTGGATGTATGTTTGTTTGTTGTAAAAAGAGCGTTTGCATATGACGTCATTATTAGTACATACGGCTTTGTATATGCACAGACAATGGGAAAGCCAAGAATGTTGTTTATTCGCAATTTTTACGTAGTTTGAAACACATATATATATATATATATATATATATATATATATATATATATATATATATATATATATATATATATATATATATATATATATATATATATATATATATATATATAATATATATATATATATATATATATATATATATATATATATATATATATATATATATATATATATATATATATATATATATATATATATATATATATATATATATATATATATATAAATATATATATATATATA